>NW_007248426.1:119957-177155 GCF_000164805.1 Carlito syrichta
AGTGTTTTGTAGTTTTCATTGTAAAGGTCTTTCATGTCTCTGGTTAGGAGGATGCCAAGGCATTTCATTTTTTTTGTTGCTATTGTGAATGGAATTGTGGTTTTTATTTGTGTTTCTGTTTGTTTATTATTGATGTAAAGAAATGCGATTGTCTTCTGCATATTTATTTTATATCCTGAGACTTTGCCAAAGTCCATTATCAGTGTAAGGAGGTTTTTGACCAATTCTCTTGGGTTTTCAAGGTACACAATCATATCGTCTGCAAAGAGAGATAACTTGACTTCCTCGTTTCCTATTTGGATACCCCGGATTGCCTTCTCTTCTCTGATCGCTCGAGCCAGGACTTCCAATACTATATTGAACAGGAGGGGTGAGAGTGGGCATCCTTGTTTTGTTCCAGTTCTCAGGGGAAATGGTTCCAATTTTTGTCCGTTTAGGAGTATGCTGGCTGTGGGTTTCTCGTAGATGGCTTTTACTATTTTGAGGTATGTTCCCCGTATGCCTAGATGTTCGAGGGTGTTTATCAAGAAGGGGTGCTGGATTTTATCAAAAGTTTTTTCTGCATGTAATTATATAATCATGTGGTTTTTGTTTTGACATCTGTTGATGTATTTAATTACATTTTTGGTTTTATGAATGTTGAACCAGTCTTGCATCACAGGTGTGATGCCTACTTGGCCATGATGGATGATTTTTGAGATGTGTTGTTGAATCCGGTTTGCTAGGATCTTGTTGAGAATTTTAGCATCTATGTTCTTCAAATATATTGGCCTGTAGTTCTCTTTCTTTGTTGGATCTTTACCTGGCTTGGGTATCAATGTGATGTTGGCTTCGTAAAATGATTTGGGGAGAGTTCCATCTTTTTCAATCACCTGGAATACCTTCAGTAGGATTGGTATCAGCTCCTCCTTAAATATCTTGTAGAATTCTGCTGGAAAGCCATCTGGACCAGGGCTTTTCTTTGTAAGTAGTTTTCTTATTACGTAGTTGATTTCCTTGATTGCTATTGGTCTATTTAGGGTCTCAATTTCTTCTTGATTCAACCCAGGCAAGTTGTGTGATGTCAGAAAGTCCTCCATTTCCTTAACGGTTTCAAGTTTGTTTCCATACAAGTGTACGTGGTAGTCTCCAATGAACTTTTGTATTTCTTCAGGGTCAGTTGTGACTTCATCTTTTGAATTTCTGATTGTGTTTATTTGGGTCTTTTCTTGTTTGTTCTTGGTCAGTCTAGCTAGGGGACCATTGATCTTGTTTATCCTTTCAAAGAACCAGCTTTTTGTTTCACTGATTTCTTTGTATTATCTTTCTGTCTTCTATGTCCTGGATTTGGGGTTTTATTTCGGTGATCTGGATTCTTCTGCTGAAATTAGGGTTTTTGTGGTCTTGCTTTTCCAGCTTTTTTATGTGGCTTGTTAGGTTGTTAATTTGTGATCCTTCTATTTTCTTCACGTGCATTTATAGGGATATAAATTCCCCTCTTACTACATCTTTCATGGCATCCCAGAGATTTTGGTAAGATGTTTCTTCATTTTCATTTGTTTCTAGTGTTTTTTGATCTCTGTTTTGATTTCATCATTGACTCAGGAGTTGTTTAGTATCATGCTGTTTAGTGTCCATGTCTTTGTGGGTTTGGGGCAGACCCTGTTGGTGTTAATGTTTATTTTTATTCCACTGTGGTCCGAGAAGGTGCATGGTAAAATGTCAGTCTTTTTAAATTTGCTGATGCTTGATTTGTGGCCAAGTATGTGGTCGATCATAGAATACGTTCCATACAGTGATGAGTAAAATGTGTATTTTGTGGTCTTTGGATGGAGTGTTCTGTAGGTATCAATTAAGTCCAATTGGTCAAGAGTCACATTGAGGTTCCAGATCTCATTGCTGATTTTTTGTCCTGATGATCTGTCTAGGGTTGTGAGTGAGGTATTAAAGTCCCCAGTTATGATGGTGTTAGGGACAATATCTTTCTTTCATTTTCCTAGAAGTTGCTTTATGAAAGTTGGCGCACCTATGTTGGGTGCATATATGTTTAGGATAGATATTTCTTGTTGGTGGAGTGAACCTTTTATCATTATGTAGTGGCCCTCTGTATCTTTTTTAATTTTTGAGATCTTAAATGGTATTTTGTCTGAAATTCGGATGGCGACTCCTTCTTTCTTTTGTGTTCCATTTACCTGAAAATTTGTTTCCCATCCTCTTACTTTGAGTCTGTGCATGTCCTTTCTAGTGAGATGGGTCTCTTGAAGGCAGTATATTGTTGCTTGGTGATAATTTATCCATTTTGCCAATCTATGTCTTTTCAATGGTGCGTTTAGTCCACTCACTGTTATCTCAGATATCAGCTCCTTCCTAGTTTCTTCTTGTCTCTCCTCAATTCTTTTTATTCTCTCCATTAATGTCTTGATATCTAGGTTTGTAGTTTGAGACCAGTCATTCTGGGAGCTCTTCATTGATTGCATTGTGAAGTAAGTTTTCTCAGTGTCTGCCCTCCCAGGGGTCTGGGGGAGACCCATATTCTTCTTTTGACTTTTCTTCACTGGTGTAGATTTATCTCTCTCTCTCCATTTCCTTCCCCTTCTTTAAATTTCTGTTTTTCAGGGAAGGTGTGGTTGCTTTTGTTTCGCTTGTGTGAACTCCTGTTCTTCCTTATGAGGGTCCTCTGACTTTGTTTACTTTTGAGGTTGGAGTGTGGGATGCGGGCTGTACTTTTTCGGTTTTGAGGTTTAATTGAGGGGAAGCTGTGATTCAGAATCTGTATGCTGATTTCAGCATCCACTACAGGTGTATAAGCACACTGGAACCTATTTCCCACTGCCTTACAATCTGTCTGTGCAGCAGGATGTAGGTTTGGTCCCTGGATCAAAAGGAGGTACAAAAGAGGAAAATAACGGAGGAAGGGGGATCGATAGGGAGTTAGAAAGAGAGAAGAGTGAAATGGAAAACAGACATACATACCATCTAGCAGGTGAAAAAGAGACACAAGTCTGGAGAGACATGAAAAAAACACACAAGAAAAATTCCCTAAAGAATACTCGTAGCTACACAGAGACAGACCAATAAAATCACAAAACAGATAGTGTAAGTCAGAAAGCAAAGAAAAGTAAGCAAAACAAACAAAATGATAAAATCTAAAGTCAAAATAAGAGATCAGACTAACTCTGGAATCTTTCCCGAGTGTCTAAGGTCTCTTCAGCGCTGATCTTCAGCCTCTCCCCTCTGTTTTTGTTGCAGGCAGCTAGATTTACTCACACTTTGGGTTTGTTATTTTTTAGTTTGCTGCCTGGGAGTTCTGGGTTGCTTAGGTGCCTTTGTCTGATTTGGCATAGGGGAGGGGCTTTGTCTCCTATTTAGTGACGTTAGCTTAGGAACCGAGGTGGAGGCTGGTGGAAGGTGGGCAGGGCAATGCAAATCTCTGCCTGGAGAATGGCCAAGGTGGCAGTTTCACTTTCGCAGATCTTTTCTCTCTCCACTCGTCTGGGTTCCTGTTTGATCCACTATGGTGGACTGTGGTGTTGTGGGGGACACTGGGGATCAGCTGCACAGCTGGGTGCTAGATCTGGGGTGCTGCCAGCAGGCTAGGGTGGAGGACGGGGTCGGGAGCTCCCTCCTCTGGAGCTGAGAGCCTCTTAAGGTACCTCCTTAAGATATGCTGTTCCCGTACACAAGCATGGGATCGTGTGCTGAGTGCCTCAGCCAGGGTGGGCCCAGAGCTCCAGAGCTCTATAGCTCCAAAGGGCAGGTGGTGAGTGGTGAGGGTGGACCTGGGCCCCTCACAGGGTACTTCAGCCAGAAATGGTGCCGTTATCTCTGAGGGGCAGGCGCCCAGAGCCTCCCTGGGTGACCAGCAGCTTGGTGCTGGGTGCTGGGCAAGATGATGTAGCCAGGGAGGGAGCCGAGACCCAAGACTCCCACACAGGCGGGAGTCACGTATAGTGGAGCAGCAGCAGCCAGGCCCGCAATATCCAGCCCGGGACCAAAGGTCTCCAGTCCTCAGAACAGTGCAGCTGGCGGTGGGCCGGGGGCTGGGGGAAGAAACGTAAGAGTCTTTTTGGGAACTCATGTTTGGAGAATCTCACAAGTCCACCTATGCCATTGCCATCTTACTGGAACTCAATTTCTTCTTTCTTCTTGCAGAAATCCATCAATCTTAGCCTTTGGTCAAGTAGGTTTTCTCTTATAAGAACTTCATTTGAAATTGCGTATTCCTTTCATTTCAAAGCAGTCCCTTCCTTCCTCCTTCCCCCTCTCCCTCCTTCCCTCTCTCCCTCCCTCCTTCCCTCCCCTTCCTCTCTTCCTCTCTTCTTTCTCTCCTTCTCTTTCTTCTTTCCATTTCTCTTTTCTCCCCTCTCTCTTTTCTTTCTTTCTTTTTCTCCCTCCCTCTCCCTTCCCTTCTCTTCTTATATGCCAGGCATTATTCTAATTACTTTACATATATTGATTCTTAACCTCGATAATAACTCCTAAGCATTATCAATTTCTCCATTGTAAAAATGAGAAAATGGAGGCACTTTGCTGTTCAGGCTCCAAGCTTGGTGAGTTCTGTGGCACAGGTATGTCATCAAGGTCTAGGTTTTCTCCATCTCTAGTCTCTGCCATTCTCTAGTGTCAGCATTTTCCTTGATGGAGACCTATTTAGTTTTCGGTCTTTAGCTCTACTTCCCTTTCTGAATCTGTGCCTCATTACATTTGGGTGGTTCACTGTAACCAAAGTTAGAGTGAACAAACACTGACTTTTATTTGCTGGGATCTCAGGATACTTGGTATTACAATGCCTTCCTCAAGGGAGCAAGGGATATCATGTACTTTTCTAGAAGAACATATTTAAAAATTAATGTAAACCTCCAATACTTGTATATATACAAACTCATAAATTCAGGAAGTAATTTAAAAGCCAAAAATCATCAAAATCAAGTTGAGAAATAAGGAAGGAAAAGTGAATTTAAATTATGATCAAGGGAGACAGGGCACAGAATGGGAGAAAATATTTATCAACTGTATATCTGACAAAGGTCTAACATCTAGGATCTACAAGGAACTCAAACGCACCAAAAGGAAAAAAAAGCAAACAGCCCCATTAAAAAGTGGGCAAAAGACATGAATAAACACTTCTCAAAAGAAGGTATATGGGCAGCCAACAGACACATGGAAATGTGCTCAGCCTCACCCATCATCAGAGAAGTGCAAATCAAAACCACATTGAGATACTACCTAACCCCAGTAAGAAAGGCCATCATTAATAAAATAAACAAAAACAGATGCTGGTGAGGATGCAGAGAAAAAGGAATGCTTCTACACTGCTGGTGGGAATGCAAACTAGTGCAACCTATTTGGAAGACAGTGTGGCAATTTCTGAAAGAACTAGAAATTTATCTTCCATATGACCCAGGAATTCCCCTATTGGGAATACACCTGAAGGAATTCAAATCATTCAACAAAAAGGATACCTGCACATGTATGTTCATTGCAGCTCTATTCACAATAGCAAAAATATGGAACCAACCATGTTGCCCATTGAAGCTGGAGTAAATAAAAAAATGTGGTACATATGCACAGTGAAATATTATGCAGCCATAAAGGGCAAACATATGGGCTTCGAAGCGACTTGGATGGATTTAGAGTGAATCATACTTAGTGGTCTATCACAGAAACAAAGAACAGAGTACTGTATGTTCTCACTCATAAGCGAAACTTGGACAATTATAATACTATAAGAAAGAGATTGGCAGTAAACTGTCAGGGAAGGGGTTGTGGGATTGGCAGCTAAGGGAAACTGCTAGGGGTGGGAGGGGCACACCTCATCAACAAGGGTACCTGCATAAAATCAACATTTGTATACTTAACCCTGAATTGTATCCCACGTCTTTATAATAAAAAATAACTAAATAAACTCTGATCGGTGGGGTGGATTTAAGCCAGGGCACTCCATTCATTGTAAACATTAATTTTAAAAAGGGAAAGTGAATTTAAAATTTTAATCAGTGAAGTGATTTTGGCCAGAAAAGCCCCATTCCTTATAAAGATCAAGCTGAGTGCTTCTTCATAGCAACTAGGGATTTCAAATACTTATTCAGAGAGTTTCAAAGTTTCTAATACATCATGTAACCAAATATTTAAATAAAAATACAACAGTGTAATGCAGTAGCAATTACCTAGGTGTTAAAATGACTAAATCAAGCAAAAAAGATGCATTTCCTATGACTTCAGCTGATGATAAGGAAAGAAAAGATAAGCCAAGTCAGAGATTCTTAAAGCATCTGTGTGGGTTGTTGACCCCTCTGCTCTCTTTCTGGAGAAGAATTTTCATCAAAGGTTAATTAAGCCTGCTTCTTGTCCAAGCACAGCCCTCCATCTCACTTGACCTCATCTGTTTGTGTGTGTATGCCAGAGAAGACCCTCCTTACCTTTTTTCTAGAAAGAAATTACTGTAGGTAGTTTTAGCATGCCTTTGCTAGGTTCTAAGGCAGCTGGGGTTGCAGTTCTTCTGCTTGATATGGGGACAGACCATGTATGAGTAAATGACCCCTGCTGACTTTGAGAGAAATTAGGCTCATTCCATCACTGAATGATAGCAAGTCTACTCAGGACTCTTACTCTGTACAGAAAAGGGAGAGTGTGTCTAAACCTTACGAATGTCTCTGTGCTCAGCAGAGCTGGCTATTTGCTGTCTAGGACGAGAGAGATGTTAGAATTTCAAATTCATCTCCTGGTGTTTTGGAAGGTACAGTTCCTAAGTAGATCCCTTCAGAGAACTCCTTCTTGGCATAACTAGGAACATATTAGCCCAATAGAAAAGGCTACCGTTTATGAAAAATTATGGGAAAATGACTTAGCTATGCTATTGAAGATTTTCAGTAAATATTCAGCATTTTCAACATCTTTGTCTGTATTGGTTCTTTGCCTCTACATATAATCTTCCTTAAAACTTATCCACTTTGAGGAAATTATCCCTTATTACAATATCTTCATTCTATTCAGTGCAGCTTGTAGTCTGTACTCTGTTTCTATCTCCCATCTTTAATTCCGCTTCTATGTCCCCCGATGAGACTCAAAGAATCTGGTATTGGAGTCAATGTTTTCCTGGAAATTGCCCCTTTCTCTCATGTTTCCTATTTTTTAAATCACTACGTGGAAATCTCAGTCATCTTTACACTTCCAGTATCAAAGAAAATACATTACATTTCTAGTTGGAACACTTTCTGAATATCCTTCAGTATTTTCTTTGCTGAAATGATGGACAGCTCATTTCTTAAAACTCACTTCTCACTTGGTTTGAGTCACATCATCACCGTTTCTAGTTTTACCATTACTTCTGTCATCATTACTTCATGTCCTATTCTTTGCTCTCGATCCCCTTTAAATACTGTTATTGATAAGTTTATTTAATTTTTTTCTTTTCTTCACTTACTCATCAAATATCCATTCAGCCTTTTTATAGACAAGTTTCTTTTTAGTGCTTGACATTCATCAATGAAATAAAGTTCTCTGTTCTCACAGATTTTAGGTTAAAGTGGAAACAGATGAAAAATATTATATTATGATTTGGCAAACTAAATGATTTCTTAGACGGTGTTATGAACAAGGAAATAGTTGAACAGGTTAGGGGGTAAGGCATGGTGGTATGGTGCAATGAGTCTGAAATTTTAAAAATGTTTCTCAAGGTTGACTTCCATGAGAAATTATCTAAGCAATAATTTGAAGGAGATGAAAAAGTTAGTCATGTACCAGGATATAGCTTTCCAGTTGGACGGAAGGGACAATGAAAGTCCCTAAGGTAGGGACTCCCTGGCATATTTGATGCAGCCATACAAATCTGCTTGCTATTTCTTGGAGTAAGTAAGAAAAGTTTCGGATAGAAAAACTAGGAATCAAAACATACTTGTAAGTTGAGGACTTTTTTTTTTACAAGGCCAAATATAGATGTTTATCAAATAGTTGAGTCAGAAAAATGTGCTGTTGAAGAAAGCTATTTAAATTGAAAATACACATTTGGAAATCTTCAGCAAAGCTATAGAATGATCATGTGCCACATAGGAGCATTTAGGTCAACAATGAACCGCATATATAACTGTGATTTTGTAAGATTGTACTGGAGCTGAAAAGTTCTTACTGCATAGTGAAGTCATAGTCATTGTTCCAGTGTAGTGCAATGTGTTTTGTATGTATTTGAGGTGATACTGGCCTAAGGAAACCAACTGTGCTGTCAGTCATACAAAAATATAGGACATATGGCCGGGTGTATGGCTCATGCCTGTAATACCAGCACTTTCAGAGGCCAAGGCAGGAGGATTGCTTGAGACCAGCAGCTCGAGAACAGCCTGGCAACATAGTGTGACCTTACCCCTACAAAAAAATAAAATAAATTAGGCGGGCATGGTGACGTGTGCCTGTAGTCCAAGTTACTTGGGAAGTTGTGGCAGAAGTCTAGCCTAAGACCAGAAGATTGAGGCTATAGCCAGTTGTGATCATGCCACTGGACTCTAGTCTGGGCAACAGAGTGAGATCCTGACCAAAAAAAAAAAAAAAAAAAAAAAAAAAAAATATATATATATATCACATACAATTATGTAGAATATATAATATTTAATAATGATAATAAACAACAATGCTACTGGTTTATGTATTTACTATACTATACTTTTGAATCTTTATTTTGGAGTATACTTCTACTTATCAAAAAAGTTAGCCGTAAAACAAATTCTGACAGTTCATTCAAGAGAGATTTCAGAAGAAGGCGTTGTTATCATAGATGACAGGTCCATGCGTGTTATTGTTCCCAAAGACCTTCCAGTGGGGCAAGAGTTGGAAGAAGAAACAGTGGTATTGATTATCCTGACCTTGTGCAGGCCTAGGCTAATATATATGTGTTTGAGTCTTAGTTTTTCACACAAAGTTTGAAAAGAAAAAAAAAAATCTCTCCAACATCTGTTATTTTTTGAGTTATTGATGATGGCCATTCTGACTGGAGTTAGATGGTGTCTCAGTGTAGTTTTAATCTGCATCAGTGTAGTTTTAATCTGAAGACTAGTGAGGCTGAACATTTTTTCATGTATCTGTTGGCTGCTCATATGTCTTCTTTTGAGAAGTGTCTATTCACATCTTTTGCCCACTTTTTCAGCATGTTTGAGTTCCTTGTAGATCCTTGATGCTAATTAGGCCTTTGTCAGACATGGAGTGGACAAATATTTTTTCCCAGTCTGTGGGCTGTCTCTCTGCTCTCTTGATGGTTTCTTTGACTTTGCAGAAGTTTTTCAGTTTAATGAGGCCCCACTTGTCTATCTTATCTCTTACGGCCTGGGCACTTTGGGTTTTGATCAGGAATTGGTTGCCAGTTCCAACTTCCATAAGAGTAGCTCCTGCATTTTCTAAGGTTCTTACAGTTTGAGGTTTTACATTTAGGTCTGTGATCCATTTAGAGTTAATTTTTGTGTATGGGGATAGGTAGGGATCCTGTTTCAATCTTCTGCATGTGGACAGTCAGTTTTTCCAGCACCATTTACTGAATAGGTTCTCCTCTCCCTGGTAGTGAGTGGTGGAGGCTTTGTCAAAGATGAGTTGGTTGAGAAATTGAGGTTTTGCTTCTGGAATCTCAGTTCTATTCCATTGGTCTATATGCCTATTCTTGTACCAATACCAGGCTGTTTTGATTATTGTAGCTTTATAATAACATTTAAAGCCTGGGAGTGTGATACCTCCTGCTTTGATTTTTTTTTTTTTTTTTTACTGAGAATTGTTTTGGTTGTTCTTGTCATTTATGTTTCCATATGAATTCCTGTATTGTTTTTTCTAGATTTGAGAAGAATGTTATACCTGGAAGAACTCAAATCACTATATAAAAAAGATACCTGCACATGTATGTTTATCGCAGCATTGTTCACGATAGCAAGAACATGGAACCAACCGTGCTGCCCACCAAAGAAGACTGGATCAAAAAAAATGTGGTACCTATACACAATGGAATATTACACAGCCATAAAGAAGAACAAAATCATGAATTTCACAGCAACCTGGATGGAATTAGAGTTTCTGAGTGATCTCTCACAGAAACAAAGGACTGAATATCACACGTTCTCACTCCTAAGTGCACCTTGAACAACTACCATAATACTATAAGAAAAGGATTGATAGTAGTGGGAAACTGCGGGGGGGGGTGGGGGAGAGGGGACTGACAATCGTTGATATCTGCCTGGGGTAGGGTGGGCACACCTCATCAACAAGGATACCTGCACAATGAATATTTGTATACCTCACCCTGAATTGTACCCCACAAATGAATATTTGTATACTTCACTCTGAATTGTACCCCACAATTTTAAAATAAAATTTGAAAGAGGGAAAAAAAGCTTATAGAATAAGACTACAATGAAAATGTGTGCAGCTCTACAATGTGTTTGTGTTTAAAACTGCTATTATAGAAGAGTGAGAAAGTTTTTTTTACGTTTATAAAGTAAAGAAGTAACAGTAGGCTAAGGTTAATTTATTATTGAAGAAAGAAAAATCTTTAAAACATTTAGTGTAGTCTAATTAAAGTGTGTATAACATCTATAGGAGTGAACAGTGATGTGTTTCACATTCACCCACCACACACTCACTGAATCACCCAGAGCAACTTCCAGTCCTACGAGCTCCATTCATCCTAAGTGCTTTAGACAGGTGTAACTTTTTTTATACTATTTTTACTGTATCTTTTCTGTTTAGCAATGTTTAGATACACTTACTGAATCTAAACAAATTGTGTATCTACTACTGTTGTGTTAGGGTCATTCACAGTATTCATGATGTAGCCCAGAAACAATAAGCCATACCTTATAGCTTAACTGTGTAGTAGTCTATGCCATCTAGGTTGCCTAAGTGCACTTTACGATGTTCATAAAACAAAAACGCCTAGTGCTGCATTTCTCAGAATATATTCCTATTGTTAGGCAATGCACAACTATAATTAATGTTTTGAAAGCATTTGGATAATCAAAGGAATGAGTATACATAAGACAAATGTACAAAGCACTGAACTTTGGGGGATTCTGCTATTAGGTGTTTGGAGAAGAAGAGAAGGAATCTACATAGGAGACCGAGAAGAAACTTTTGAGAAAAATAGAAACCAAAGATTTGCATCCTATGAAAGAGGAAAAAAAATGACAAACATGTTAAAAGATATTGTTAGTCCAAATAAAATAAGAACACAACTGATCATTGGATTTAGTAATTGGAAGAATCTTGGTCACATTAGCAAGGACAGTTTTAGTGCAGTGGTGTGGATGAAAACTTCAATGAAACAAGGAGACAATGGATAAAATACATTTCAGGCTGCAAGACATGTTGAAGGATTACTCATATACAGGTTAAGTATCCTTTATCCAAATTTCTTGGGATCAGAAATCTTTCAGACTTTTTTCAGAGTTTGCAATATTTGCATATGCATAATAAAATATTTTGGGGATGTGGCCCATGTGTAAACATAAAATACATACACACTTTATGCACGTAGTCTGAAAGTAATCTTATACAGCATTTTTAATAATTTTGTGCATGAGACAACGTTTGTGTGCATTGAGTCATCAGAAAGCAAAGGTTTCCCTTCCTCAGCCACCCAGGGAAACAACCTGTAGCTGTTTGGCACCGTCATCATTCCTGACTCTGCATTTATACATTACTGATAGGCAATTCTTCCCTTACACCTATCCACACATAAATACCTAATAGTAAAAAATAAAACATGTCACTGATATAGTGAAAAAAGGGCTATATGTTCAGGGTAACTAAGTAGCACTGTAGCATCACAGAATACATGTATCCGCTGTTAAACAAGGCACAAAAACAATGGCAGGCTTTCAGTCTTCACCATCAAAACCATATTTCAATTAACAGGTTAATGTTCATGGTATTTTTATTTTTTTAGGTGAGAAGAAACGTCAGAAGCAATTGAGGATCCAGACAATGAATTCTCTAGGGATGAGGATTTATTCTGCTGGATGACTTCTTAAAATATTTCCTCTAGAGTTTTCTGCCTCGTTAACAACAATTATTTTTGTCTTAGAAGTCTCTCTTTGATTTTGTAAATTGACATGATTTTTTGTCCTGTTATGAATTCTGCTCTAGTGCTTTCGTAATCTCATTACACATTTTCACCATGCCATCCATAGGATTTTTTTTTTGTGGCAGTGTTAACAACATCATCTTAATCAGTGTGATTGTCAGGATCACCTTAATTCAGAAGCGTTTTGGCTACTTTGCTGTGGGTCAACAAATGAACAACTTAACCCTCATCACTGATGTCAAACATTTCTTTAATATCCACTTCTTCTAGCTTGTTGTCAAACTCAGAAGGTAAAATTTTTGCAGATGTAAGTAGATCAGGAATCATTTTCTTATCATTGGATGTACAGAATTCTTCAAAGTCGTCACCTTGTTCATCATTGTCATGGAATACAGTCATAGGCTGTGCCAAGCACACACAATTGTTTTTAGTCACTGTGTCCCAAGCATTGGTAACAACATATATGGTATCCTTCAAGCTAAACTTAAAAAAAAAAAATCTATTGGACCCATACCTTGCCTCTATCTACTACTGTTAATGTGCCATTCAACAAAGTGTTTTCTTCTCCCTCACCCGGAGAATGGTTTTATTAAATGATAATACATTAAAACAATGTAATAATATACAGGCTTAAAGTCATGCTCATATGGATTCTGTGCATGTGGATGGTAATAGTCAAAACAAAACAAAAGAAGTATGTACTTCTTAAATCCAGCCAGGTGAGTGGGCAGAAATGAAAATGACATTTTGGTTGGTGAGATTAAAACCTAGATTGGTATTTGTGAGCAGATGCTGGGCTCTAGGCCCTCTTTTGAGTACACAAGCCCCTGGAGCCTGTTCTGGACTTCTGTCCTTCAGGCTTTTTTTGTGGTTAGTCTTGGAGAAGTGCTCAGCAAACACCCACCGGACAGGAGTCCACTATCTGTATTCTTCCAGTTTTCAGTAGTCTGTCTCCTCTACTTCCAAGTTCCATTTACTGTCCATTTAGGAAGACCTATCAGCCACAAATTCATTTATCCATCTACCTAACCAAACATTTATTATGACTCTTTGTGTCAGGCACTCTTCTAAATGCTGTATAAGACAAGTGAACTGAACAGATATAGACCTTGCTCTCATGGAAGTCACCTCTTGATGGAAAAGACAAGACTGTTTACGAATAACACAGGTGGCAGACCATCCCTGTCTTCATTCTGTCACCATACTGCCACAACCTGGAGATTTTTTCCTACTCAAAGTGCAAATCGGAACTGGTGTGTTCTGATTAAAATACCGTTTACGGAGGACACTATTTACATTCCCAGCCATGCATGCGAGACCCTTGAGGCTCAGCCTTGCTTACCTTTCCATCTTTATCCCCAGGCACCCACACACCCTGCACATGGAGACATCATCACAACAGCCTATTTCCTTCTATTCAGAGTACTCCTTCTACTTGGAGTGCTCCTTCTACCTGCAGTGCTTGACCAACTAGAGAGCTCTACTTGCCAAACACCAGAGTGCTTACAAGAGGGGACCCAAAAAACCAAGAATTTATTTGTAAAAAAAAAAAAAAAGTGTATTTGGGGCAACTCCCTCGGGTCCCCTCCCACTGTGGTAGCTTTTCTGCCCTCTCAATACATCCTGCTTTAAAAAAAATGTGTGTTTTTTCTTACATGTTCAAACTTCAGTCACCTTCAGTTCTGTTAGATGCAATACACCTATTGAGATGTTTTTTCCACTGCTCAAAACAGTTTTTGAGCTCGTCAATTTTGATGCGTTTTAGTGTTTCTGCTGCTTTTTGTTTCACCTCTTCCACATCAGCAAAATGTTTACCATCAAAAATTTTTTTCATCTGGGGAAACAGACAAACAAAAATTTGCCTGGGGCAAGATCAGGTGAGCAGGGAGGGTGTGGCATGAGGATCATGTCATTTTGGGACAAAAACTTCAGTTCAGTGTGGTGTGGGCAGCGGTGCTCGTAAATCACCCTTCATGAAACATGCAAATGTATTGAGTGGATCTCCAAAAAGAAATTCACCAAAGCTGAACACAGGCCCTGGCAACAAGACTAGCTGGTACACTGATGCTGATGAATTCCTAGAACACCTACCTAGTGGGAGGAAGATGGTACCACAACTGCCCTCCAAAAAGTAAGTCAAAGTTTTTTAGGGTCTCCCCTTTACACTGCAGGCTCCTGCTAGGCCCACCAATGATACCCCTGCGGGAAAGCTTTCTTCTGTGGAGCCTCTCACCCCACTTACCTGGAGTCCAACATCCTGGACTGTGAAGAACAGCAGTTATCACGCAGCCCTGCAGTCCTTGATGTGAAAATGGACTGTGCCTGGTTTATCTCCCTACTAAAGGACAAGCATCCAGGAATACTTTATTGGCTGAATGCCAACAAGGTGCCTTTGTATTTCCACTTCATTGGTCTAAGGATACCCTGGTCACAAGGCTGAATTGATGAGGTCACATTTGGGGGATAGTTCACGGTATTGATAATATTTTTGATGAGTGCTTGAGTTGTCAAGGGAAAGCAAAATCTTGCAGTTGCTATCCAGTTCAGCTTCCTTGCAGTGAGTACCAAGCACTGGTACAAAAAGTTTGTGAAACCAACCAAAAATGATGTCCCTGATGATCCATGTCTTTTATTGGCATAATAATGGACTAGCAGAGAGCCAGTGAGGGTGCAAATTTTTGCTTACCTCAGCAAGTTTACACTTATGTGTGCCTGCTGCATTAGCGTGTCCCAGCATAGATATTCTGTCCCTGAAATTTTTAATTTGTCTAGGGGCTGTCTCATCAGTCATAGTCAGTGTCTTCTGGGATCAAAAAAGAAAGAAAGAAAGAAAGAAAAAGCCAAAATATGATGCCTCATCAGCATTACAGATTTGTTCCGGTGTTGAATTTCATCAGCAATGACTTGGACAAACTCGTCATTAAATTTTTTTGACTGGGTCATGATTAGTAGAAGCTTTATCACTAAAAATCTTCAAAAATTTAATGTGGTTTCTCTTTTTAAAGTTCTGCAGCCAGCCTGTTGAATATTCACAGTTCACTTCAATTTTCAGTTCATCATGATAAATCCTTGCTTGTTTCATGATCAACGTACACTTAAGTGGTGTGTGGTCACTGTAATGCTGACAGATTTGCTCTTCCAGTACAAGACTGGGATCTTTATTTTTAGCTTTGTGCAGTGTTTTTCTACTTTTCATTAACTTCCATTAATCACTTTCAGTACAGAGCTTTAATAGTCTATCCTGTTCTTTCAGGTCATATATGGTGGTCATGCCGATATCAAATTCTTCTGAAGGATGTTTCACACTTACATCACTGTCCAGCTCCTCTAGCAGCCTGATTTTTTGTGCAATAGATAACTATAAATTAATTCTCCTGTTTTTATCTCTCTCATGTGTGTGTGTGCTTGTGTGTGTCAGTGTGTGTGTCAGAGTCTCACTCTGTCACCCAGGCTGGAGTGCAGTGGCACAATCATGGCTCACTAGAACCTCAACTTCCTGGCCTCAGATGATTCTTCTACCCAGTTCCTGAGTAACTGGGACTCTACAAGCACACCACCACAGCCGACTATGCTTTTTTAAGCAATTTTTGTCAAGATGAGATCTAGCTATATTGCTCAGGCTAGTGTCAAACTCTTGGGCTCAAACAATCCTCCTGTCTCAATCTCCCAAAGTGCTGATATTACAGGTGTGAGCCACCACACCTAGCCTCTTTTTCATATTACTATTACTCACAAGGGTATCTGCAGTCCTTTTTGATGTTTTCAAAATCTTTACTGTTTTCAATAGTATTTTTACCACAAACCAGAGAGTAAGCAAAAACAAAACAAACAATAATAATAAAAACCAAAATAAATAAGGCATGTAGGTCTTGGCCCCATGAAGGCATCTTGGAGAACCTGTAGTTGGTGTGTTTAGCCTGCAGATGTACCATTTTATTACCCTTTGTGGGAGAATCTGGGTGTGCACGAAAAACAGACATTAAAGCTGAGGAGGAATAGAAGAGTCTTTAAAAAAGTTTTTTAATATAAAGATGTGGAGTACAATTCAGGGTTAGGCATATAAACACTGATCATGCAGGTACCCTTGTTGATGAGGTATGCCCCTCCCTCCCCTAGCAGTTTCCCTCAACTGCCAGTTCCACCCCCCCAACAGTTTACCACTACTGCCAATCACTTTCTTATAGCATTATAATTGTTCAAGATCTGCTTGTGAGTGAGAACATATGGAACTCTGTTCTTTGTTTCAGTGATAAATCACTGAGTATGACCGACTCCAAATCCATCCAAGTTTCTGCAAAGTCCATATATTTCTCGGAAGGGTCTTTTTTTCTTTGGGAATTCTGAACAAATGTTGTGTTTTGTGCCTGCATTTTAACTGCAACCTGTCACAAGAGGTCAGGTGTAGAATTTTCTCCTTGTGACATCATGTTGGCACTCACAAAGTTTTTGGTGCATATTGAATTTTGAATTTTCATATTAGGGATGCCCAACCTGTACTTACTTCTTACTCTCTCTGTACATGCTCATAACTACCAAATTTATATGTATAGTCTAAATGTATATGCATATTACAGGCTTCTCTGTGCCTGGCTTTTAAGTAACTTTCTTAAACCACCTGCCAAACCAAAACAAATTAATCATGTCCTGTCTATATCTTTGTATATTTTGCCCAACAAGGTTTATGAATTTGTAAGAACTGATTTCCTTCTATTGGAATTCTAAAAAAGTCACAGATATTTTAATCATATTTTAAGCACCCAATCTTTTTTCAAAATTTCTCTCATTTAATTTAGAGTGAAAGTGCAAAGTGAATGAGGTTTTTAATTTTTTTTCAAGGAAAATGATGAAATAATGAAAACATAAGGAGAATAAAAAGAAGGGATCAAATTTTGTGTCAAGGAACACTTTAATTTTAGATACATTCAGTTTTAGGTAAACGTGAGATGTTGAAAAGGTAAAGATGTTAGGCAATGTCTAAGAAAGAAATATTAAAGGTAAGCCAGAGGTGAAAATGTATAAATTTTTCTTCCAATTTTAATAGTAAATAGCTTCATAAGAACACAATTTTCAATATTATATAAATCATCCCATGTAAACAAAATCACAAAAACTAGTACAAAGTGTTCTAGTTTTCTTCCTAAATGAAAGAACTTGGTAAAAATATAAACATTCCATGTAATTTTGAAAGAAATCTTGAGAATATTATGAAATTTATATAAAATATGAATGTGTTGTTTTCAGTGGAGCCATTTTAAAACCTCAGTATTACCAATGAAACACATTTAAATTGAGGAGTTAAACTCACTGCAAAGAGAATTTTAGCACAAGTGTTTTTCCCCCTCAGGAGGAATTGTGACCAAATTTATTGCTATGTTTTTACCTTTTAGTGGTTATTTTAATTTAACAATGCAATCTCTCACCCTGTTTAAAATCTTAGAAATAAAACCATTATAGTTTTACTTGCAGCTACGGCCCATACAAAAAATCTCATTGAATGGTTTAATGATTGAGTTGCTGTGATTTTCCACTTGGCTTTATATTTGTGGGACCTCTGGGTATATTTTGGTTAGCCTTTTTGCTGGTAATTATAAACTGTGATTATTGATTCCATTAACCTAAGGTCATATTCTACCATTCTGTCATAGATCTAAGATATTCTTTTTTTTTTCAAGTGGCAGCACTAAATTGTGCTAAAATTCTTTATTTGTTATATACAAATATATCTTTGCATATTCCTCCTCACCAGGGACATTGTAAAATAAATGCATTATGCTCATTTAATTTTCAATTCATATTTAATACATACAAAATAATATATGTCATATACTTTTACATTGGGAAGCACAGTATTAAATTATATACTAAACATATTATTTAACACAAGAATTAGAACATTGCTGATTCATTGAAACTATGTTTTCCTACCCAATTTCATCAACTACTTTGCCTGAATATTTTTGAGATGTTCAAATTATCTTTATATTTAAAATAATAAAAATAGAAACTTGTTTTTACCTGTTCCACTTGTCAAAAAGAAATATCAAAGGCGGATTTGAATGAATTATTGTTTTTTGTGCTAGGGAGGTGAGGATGTCCAATTCTCTATCACCATTTAACTTCTTCAGGATTTAAGCTCTGATAACCTTTAGCTTGTAATTTGATTAATCATTATAATAATAGCTACCTATAGTGACAGTGTACTAGATTCTTTAATCAACTATTTAATTTTACATTATTTAATCCCTATCATTAATTATAAGATGAGATAACTGATATTATCTTTATTTTATAGGTTAGATTTTAGATACTAAGGAAATTGAAGTAATTTGCCCAAGGTTTTACAGTTAGTATATAGTAGAACTGGAAAATGAATCTAATACTCATTTAGTATAAACCTTATGTTCTTTCTATGCTCATGAATACAGTTTTGATGTATATGTAATGGACTAATAGTCGGTTGAACATGAAGATTTATAAGTAGTTTATAAATTTATTATTTCTGGCCCTTTTTCAAGAGTGTACATTTAATATCTGCAATCTTAGCTTAGAAAATGATTTTTTGTACTAACACCTAAATTCATCGTTTAATAGTATCAATAAATCTCTGAATAAATTGACTAATTAGTTAATTCATGTTTGGCAAATTATCTTGCAGTTAGCCTTTTGCAATATTAAATGTGACACTGCAACTTTTAAAGCAATTAGCATTTTTGGTGATGACAAATTATATTTTCAGAGAACAGGTATCCTCTTGTATCTATTATGTTCAAATATATACATTTATTTTAAAAATGTAGTCAAATCCAAAGAAATTACTAAATATGATTTAAGAAAAGATGTAAACTTAAGCCCAAGGCCTAGATATGTTTCTTCATAATGTTGAGTGGTTGAAAGCGTTTACAAATAGTAATTATCATTTTTGAGTGTCCTTATGCTTTGGGTACTGTTTTGTGGAACTTAATATCCTTGTTCTTCTCTACTGCCTTTTATTTATTTTTATATTCCCTTTAGGCAGGTATTATTATGCACATTTAATAATGAAAAATGAACTTCAGCAAAATCTCACAGCTACAGTGGGATATAACCAGAATTCAATCCTAGGTCTCTATGATTGGAAAAGCCACATTTGCTGACAGAAGAAGATGCTTGTAATTGGGTACAGGGAAACCTGGATGAATGTAGAGCCAGAAACTGGGTTTCAGATTTTGATACTGCATGTGATATTATGCAGTCTATGTGAATCTAATTAGAAGGTTGGGAGGTAATGTCTAAGATCTGGTCTCATTCAAAAATAACTTCTTTTATGTTTTCTCTGTCTCCACAAATTAGTAGTTTGACAATTGGTTTTCTAACAGCCATCTTTCTGTTGCATGTTTATCTTTTTAAAAAATATTAACGCTTTGAAGCATAGGACTTCAGAGCAACTTGGATGGATTTAGAGTCTACAATACTCAGTGATCCGTCACAGAAACAAAGAACTGAGTACCCCAGGTTCTCACTCATAAGCAGGTCCTGAACATTTACCCTTAATATTGTTAATGACTTATGGAAGGGTAATATGTGGGAAGTATCTTAGTGGGTTGATGGTACTTTTCTTTAGATAGTTGATATCATACTAAATATTCTGTTTTGTATGTCCCTTGTAACATCAACTAAAAATCAATATTTATTTATATGCCATGAAATATTTTAGTAACTTCAAAGTATTTAGGCTGGGCAACAAAGACCTTCCTGAAGCAGGCAGAAAATACATGAAACTATATAGAGAGGTCTGAGTCTAAGTGTCAGGCTAGCTGGTAGGTGGGCAGAAATTTTGTGACTTCATGCAAATTTTGACAATTTCCATGCAATTTTAAATAAGTAACAAGTTTTTAAAAGCTCATTTTATCAATGAAAAATTATTTCTAATATATCTTATACTTATTAATTGAACCTCTTAGTAAAAATTTCAATTCAGGTAACAATGATGCTCACCAACTATGTCTAAATTGTATACTTCTGACCAGTATAATTCAAATACTAACTAGCCACTGTTAAAATATTATAGATGCAAACCTCACTATATTTGTACTGAGGTTTTGAGAGTTACTTACTGTTTTTTGTATTTACTCAAAGAAGTTGAAAACTTATGTTCACACAGCTTTATTCATAATTGCCAACGCTTAGAAGTAACCAAGATGTTTCTTCAGTAGGTGAGTGAATAAACTATGGTATACATACAGCAGACTATTACTTGGCTTATCAATACAGCGGAGTATTACTCAGTGCTAAAAGGAAATAAGCTATTAAGCCATGAAAAGACATGGTGGAAGCTTAAATTCATATTTCAGTTAAAGCAGCGAAAGAAGTCAATCCAAAAAGGCTAGCTACTATAAGATTTCAACTATATACATACCAGAAAAGGAAACACTGTGGAGACAGTGAAAAGATCAGTGGTTATCAGGGGCTAAGGAAGAGTAAGGGATAAATAGGCAGAAAATGGAGAGTCTTTAGGGCAATGAAACTACTCTGCATGATACCCAAATGGTGGATACATTTCATTTAACATTTATCCAAACCCATAGAATTACAGCCCCAAGACTGAGCCGTAATGAAAAGTACTGACTTGGGCAAGTCCCTCTGGACTCCTCCTGCTGCAGGAGCTTTTCTATCCTCTAATAAATTCCTACTTAAGAAAAAAAGAAAAGTATTGACTTTAGGTGATTATGATGTGTCTATGTAGGTTTACAAATTATTACATTATTACAAATGTACTACCTGGTGGGGAATGTTTATAATGGAGAAGGTGGTGACTGTGGAGTAAGGAGCCCAGTATTGCTGTGAAACTAAAAAAAAAAAAAAAAAAAAGAGACTACTTTTTTCAGTTAATTACCACACATACCACAAAAAGGTGTCTATTAGATATAAGAAAGTTATAATGAATTATCCCCTCTACCAATAGTTTCACAACAAAGTAATTATAAATGCTTTACCTCACTCAGAAACATTTTTTAGTACATCACCTTCAGAAATGTAGAATTGATCATCTTCACCATGGAAGGTGGTTGTGAGCCTTCCAACTGGCAGTGATTTCTTAACCTAGCAATCACATTTCTAAAATTAATTGTAATGAAATAATCAAAGAATGGACATTTTAAATTGTGATACATATCGCATGTTGTCCTCCAACTCAAGGGTACAAAAGCATCCATTTTACTATTTCCTCAACAACTTTGAATATTTTTCATTAAGCTTTTAAAAATGTGAATTTGATAGCCTAAAACTTACAGTAGCCATTTGTCAAAGACCACTCCACGCTATCATTAAATTCTGGGCATTTTTGCAGGTAATATTTATTTCTCTTCTTTAGGAATATTTTCAGAACACATCTGTTTGTACTTCAGTTTGACTGATGTGGGCTGTCTAACTTTCTTTGTTTCTTTTGTGAAGCTGTTATATGGATCTGTGATGAAAACATATTTCTTGAGTCTTGATAACTATGCTGCAATAATCTTGCAGTAAAAGTAGAGTCCTTCTACTCTCCTTTTATTTTCATTAGAAGTGGAGTGATTTTTTTCTAGTAAGAGTCTATAAAGCTAGGCAGCCTTAGCCAAATGCAATGCAATGTGCTCACATGTTTAGACATTTGAAGCTAACCATTTGTCCATTGACCCAAACTAATGTGAACATCTGAATTTTTTTCTTTTTTCTTTTTCTTTTTGCATTAGTATATCACAATAGAGCAAAGAAACTTTTAAAAATTGAGTGAAAAAAAATCACAAAGGGAATATAAAACAGTAAGTCAGGGAAGAAGCATTAATTTAAAACTCACAACATAAATAACAATGTTGGTTTCTAGATTAGCAAGAGAAATATTAAAGGACAAATGAGCCACAAGTTAAAAAAAACTAAGACTAGCATCAAATTAATGAAAGAATTTTCAAAAAAGTAGATGACAATATTATTTGCCATGATTCTCCCTTTTTTTTTCACTCCCTTCTTCTCCCCCAAAAGAAGAAACACTTGCTTGGTGAAGTCAGATTTCAGGACACCTGTGGTGTTCAAGTTTATTTAGTACCACCAAACTGTAATTTTCAATTCTCTTTCCAAAGAGAGTCAAGAAGACAAACAACCCAAGTGAAAAAGAGTTACTGCTGTGGAAAAGGCTTCAGGACAGTTTGTTGTCACTGTTTTGAAATACATTCCATCCTAAGCATCCTCATGAAGATATTTCTGAGCCACCAGAAGGGCTGGGTTAATATGTGTTTAAAGTCCCTGCTCGTGGGTGTGTGTTTTATGGCATCTTTCATTTGTTTATTTATTTTTACTTTTATTTTTTTCAGACTGAAATGGAAAGCAGAAAAGCAGATCCAAGCCTGGTAAGCATTCTCTCTCTCTTTCTCTCTCTCTTTCTCTCTCCCCTCTTTCTTTGACATTCCTTTCTCTTTTCTTCTTATACATGATGTCCAAGCACTTTCATCTTGTTGGATAAAGGTGGCAAGATGTCCACTTATGGATTTGGTAGGAGGAAAGAATGATTTGAGGTTTGTAGTGTAGGGTATGTGCTACAGCTAAATTTCCCCAGAGCTCCTTCTGGGTGTCACAGACATGAGGTGGTATCTTGTTTTCCACTTATTATGGCCCATATGTGGTCATCCCTAAAGGACACTTCATGTGGAAGAGTACAAATAGAAATTATAATTTCTAATTTCATGTAGAAATTATAGTTTCTGGTAATTTTTATGTGTGATAACATCCTTAGCCACAAAGAGCTCTGACTCCTAACAGCGTAACTGGACCAGTCAATGCCTGATATAGGAAAAGCAATAACTAATTACTTCCACCATCTGCAGTAAAACCATGATCATCCAATGGAATGGATCTTACCTATTACTTCATTTATACTATAATTCCACTCGTATCTAATTATGGATTATGGATTTTCAGAAGTGTAGGTAGAGGTTGTCTCCATCATATTTCTGTGTGTAAACAATGAAGCCCGACCCGCTTGCTTCCCCAGTAAACCACAATGGTTCCTATTGTCCTGCCCTGAAGTCACACAAGGCATGGCAAGGGGTTGATGGCCAGGCAACTGCTGCAGAAGAAATTTCAGCCTCAATATGCCATCATTGTCACCACTGAAACAGGTGCAGCATCAAGAATACCCAAGGCGAGGCTATCTGAGTATCCACTTCCAGAAGTCAAGAATGTTTTATTTATATTTTTAACAGGTAACTTTTAGTCTCTCTGATATGTCAATTGCTAGGCCCTATGGAATAAAAGTATGAGCAAAATATTTCTAATTCTCATAGGGGCTTACGTACAAATAGGGGAGGCAGGGTGCAAACAAATAAAACAGCAGGGAGAGTGACACTGTAATATGGAACTGGGAGCCAAATGGGAATGTGAATGCCCTGGTTGAGTAACTTTTAGAGTCAAAACAGCACATTGCTATTAGATTTGGGGTGAAGCAAGCAGAACTATAACCTGCCTCCCCCCTCCCCCGCTAATTGGAATAACCATCTCCTCTTTATCTGCTCTAGCAGACATGGTCACTGTGATATCTTCATTTTGTGCACTTCAAGCTTCATTTCCCTAAACCTCCAGCCCCATTCTCTCACTCTCTCATAGCAAATATACTTACTTCCACCTACAATTTTCAACGATAACATTGCTCCAACTAACCCAATAACAATCCAGCAAAAACTGATGGGGCTGTAACTTTTACCGGATATGGGATGGACTTTAGAGATGGCTTGGATAAGGGCTGTGCCTCTGAGGAAAACTTAACTTTACTGGAGTAAGAGAAAGAAACTGGAATAGAGGAAGACTTGGAGAATAGGAAAAAAGAGTGAGAGACAGTCTCTGAAGACTTAACAAAGCTAAAGCCCAACATTGTGCGCTGGGCTCATAGGGGAGGCTGGTGGTACATGGCTGGCTTGTGACTGATGTGTATACCTTAGCACTGTAAACTACTCCATGAGGTGTGAGCCTGAAGAAGGAGCCAGGATCTTCTTCTGAGCATCTGAAATGACACTTGAAGAACAAATAGAATAAACAGGAAGGATAGCCACCATAAAAGTTGTGGCTTGCATATAGTTCTCTTTTTCATATCTCTCATTTCAGGGATTTTTCACAATTGTCACGTGAACGAATGGACAAAAATAGTACCAATGACAAAAACCCCATTTGCATTTTTCTACTGCTTTATGCTGTATCTGTTATATCAGTCTCTATTTAAATCCTCACACTTTTTTCCCTCCAAAATAGAGGAACTGCAGTGGAATTAATAGTAAATTCCAGCACTACTTTTCATTTTAAACTTTAACTTCACCATCGCACTTTAGGATAATGTTTCCACATAAATTTTGAAAGTGTTTCTCAGGTCTTATAATCAATGTATCAAACAGATTTGAGTTAAGAAGTACCTTTACATATGATCTCTGCACATGAGCATTTGAAGAGACACTATACATTAAGTCACTGGATGGTTTACTGCTAATTATCAGCCTGATGTATTTTTTCTTTCTTTGCACTAAAATACACACAGATTGGAAATTACGGCACACATTTTATTGCTTAGTGATCAAATCTGTAGGATTATTTTTGAGCAAAACAAGTATTTACTCTCCAACATGTGGCTGTGGAAAGGTAGTTTACTGAATGACATCCTCCGAGGTTCAATGGGTGCTTTCCTTCCTGCTTATCATATAGCAGTGTCACATCTGCCCTGATCTGAGATTCTTACAAATATTGCGGGAAAACACTTGTGCTGTGGATTTAGTTGTGAAAGCTAAGACTCTTGGTAATTACTGCACTTGCACTCCAGTTCAAAAAATAAACAACAAGCACACAGTAAGTCACTTCCACGTGAAATGTAAAATGATTCAATATCAGTTACATCGTCCTTTAGAGACAGGAAGCTAGATCTCTCTGAATATTTAAGCAGACATTGGGTCCCTGGCTAAAGGGGCATACATGCTTCATTCTGTTTTATTAATGGTGTTTGGGATTAGTTTGAAATCAGGAAATTTAGTTTGACATGGCTACTTAGTGTTTCCAGAACACCTTAATCCCCATACCTGTAATCCCCCCAGCTCCCAAACTGAATTGTCTGTATGACATATCAGATTGTTTACTTGGGAAGATGACTCTTTCTGTCTTTAGGAAACATGCATAGTTTTCTGACTCAGCACTCACTTGCTTTTTCTCGGAACCTGTTTTTCTCTTAAGGGAGCTTCAACTGTACTTCTGCACAGGAAGGTTGAACAAGCTTTTACTGAATTACTTAAGATTTTAGTGATGATACTTTTTTCATGACTATGCATATATTCTTTAAATATTTCCCCCTTAAATGCTGGTATCAAATTTCTACATTTCAGTGTTGCATAGTGTAATATAAATATTTATTAGAGGTTGCTTAATGAAGCTTTGATTTCTATGCTGCTGAAACAAACCAAGTGTCAAATCCTTAGGAATAACATGAAAGAGACATTGTGAAGCTTTGAATAAAGACTTTTTTCTTTTTTATAAATGTATAGTGCTTACAATCTATAACACAGATTAATATTTCACAGCCAAAAAGTAGCATGACACTAAAGATAATACAGAGATTGAGCATGTTTTCTTATTAAACATCACACACTTAAGTTTATACAATGGATGCTCTCAACCAATGCCCTACACAGAAGAAAAAGCTGAGGCAGAAGTACAGCATTCGGGTTGAATAGAAAGGAAAAGTCTCTGATGCATATTTTTAGTGTGTCTTCCGTCCCCATTTAATATCTGCTAGACAAGTTACAAAGGCCTCCGAGGGGATAACAACAGATGATCTCTTTGAAGGTTTTCCTCAGTTCTTGACTCCGGAGTGCATAAATCAGAGGATCAATGATCGAATTGCACATGATCAGTATGAGATACAAGTTAAAGTGAGACATGAAGCACACACAGTATGGATTCTGGGGGCAAGAGATATAGAATATTAAGTGGAGAAAGAACGGGGCCCAGCAGACCACAAAGACGCCAATCAGTATGGTCAAGGTGATCGCCCCCTTCATATTGGCACCTTGGTGGATGGTGCCAGTGCCTGGGAGGACAGCGATCCTCTTAATGTGCAGCCTGGCCATCAGGAACATGTGGACATAGAGAGAAGCCATGAGAGCCAGCATGGTGAAGAACATGGTGATGAGGCAGATGATAACAGCACTACTGTCCGAGTAAATGATAAACAAAATGCCCGAAACCGTGCAAGCTGCCCAGATGCAACTTATGATGATCCCAACCCGCTTAACCGTCATAATGTTATGATACTGGAGAGCATAAAAGATAGTAAAATACCTGTCCACTGCAATTGAGAGCAGGCTGCAAATTGATGCAAGCAAGGAGCTACAGATGACTGAGTCAATGACATTATCAATATTCACTGTGAAACTCTGTGCATCCGTATCTGTACTGTTTAAGAGGGTGATGACAATGGTTTCTGATCCATTGGAAACGCTTACCAGCATATCGGCCACAGCCAGGCTGCAGATGAAAAAGTACATGGGTGAATGCAGATTCTTGTTCTTGGCTATTGCCACAATCACCAGGATATTTTCCAACAGGCTGATGACACCCAGAGTCACAAACACCTCAGGAGAGACAAAAAGTTGCTCGTAGCATCCACCGTCAGAGTAGCCTTTTCCCAGGGACCCATTGGCATTGCTGTGCAGTCCGTAGCTACTTCGGTTCCAGAAGTGGAGAGAAGTGTGCATCCCATGGTGGTGGGTAGAGTTCACCATGCTGGCAAGAGGATTCGAGACCCACCCCCGAATCAGTTTAGCCTGCTGGTTCAGGGAGACTCAGTGATTTCCTCCCATTCTTTAACAGTCTGAAAGTTATGAGGCATGCCTGCTGTGAGTAAATGTCACAGGCTCTAGAGGTTGAAAGGGAGTTTTTAGTCTCCTTTAGTCTCTGCTCGACATCACTTTAAATCTTTGGCTTCAAAATGTTCATTCTCAGTTGAGACAGTCAGCTGTTTGAGTCTTTGTTCCCACTTCCGCTTTAACTTTAGTCTTATGCACCGGAGTCTTTTCAAAATAATTTTTCGAGTAGCTGCTGTGCGAGAGAGGAATCTGTGTGCACATGCTCACATCAGCTGCCTCTCAGAAGCATCCTTTCCCAGCCCAAGCATTGCTGTGAGTGTTAAGAGCTGTGGGCACCAGCTGCTGATTTTTCTGTGGAGTGTGGAGAGAAAAATTGTTCAGAGTGACTCCTCCTCTGCTTCCTTCTGACCAATCCAAGTGCAGTGGGAGTCCGGGAGACAGGATTATTCTTCAGGATACAAATCTCAGGGCAACACTGATTCAGATGCAGAAGCTTGTGGAGTCGGGAAGCAGGCAGGATGTGAGAGACTGAATTTCCCTTTTTAAAGTTTTCAAGTTAAACAACTTGATCCTTAGAGGACATTCTGTGATATCAAAGCGAACTCTATCATGAGGCAGCTGGGTTCCTCCTTACTTAAAAGAGAGACGTGTGTGTGTGTGTGTGTGTGTGTGTGTGTGTGTGTGTGTGTGAAAAGAAATGGAAAAATACACAGTTCTACATTCCTAGAATAGAAACACTGCCTTTTTTGGCCAGGATACTGAATTTATTTACCCTTTTAATTTCTTTGAATTAAAAAAATTGCAGGCGACAATGCTTCAATTTACAATACCTGAAACACCAGGAGTATATTTAATAATATAGCCATGCTATGGCTGGAAGAACAACATAGGTAGCTACAATTTGTCAAGAAGTTCAAGAAGCGCATTTTTATACATTAATATCTGATATGTCTTCATTGAGGTGTTTCTGTTGTCATAACCAGAAATTTTTTCTTTCTATTCCCAATATGTAAAACTCATATATAGTATGAATGTAACTATGTTTACTCTGAACTCATAAAAAAATTCAACAGTTAAGCAACATTATGTCTTGTTTTTTTTTTTTAAGGTGTGGGATATAATTCAGGATTAGGTAAACAAATGGTCATCATTCAAGTAAACTTTGGGCCTCCCTTTGGTCTCCACTTCACCCGGTTTGATATCAGGTACCCTTATTGTTATTTTTTTTAAAAATTTTATTTTAAAATTGTGGGGTACAGTTAAGGGTGAGGTATACAAATATATGTTCCTCTCTGGCAGTGTCACACTGCTGCCAGTCCCTCTCTTAAAAAAAAATTAGTAAATTAATTTTATTTTTATTTTATTTATTTATTTCTTTTTTTAAGTTGAAGTCTCACTCTATCGCCCAGGCTAGAGTACAGTGGCATGCTCACGACTACCCCAACATTGACCTGCTGGGCTCCTGCGATCCTTCTGCCTCAGCCTTCCAAGTAGCTGGAAGGACAGGCATGTGCTACCTCGCCTAGGGATTTTTTTTTTTTTTTGTAGATATGAGGGCTTGCCAATTTGCCTGGGCTGGTCTTGAACCCATGGACTCATGCAATTCACTCACCTCAGCCTCCCAAAGTGCTGGGATTACAGGCTGAGCCACTGAGTCCCAGCCTGGCCAATTAATTTTATTTTAAAGATGTGAGGTACAATTCAGGATTAGGTATACAAGTGGTTATCGTACAAATAAAGTTTGGGCCTCCCTTTGGTCTCCACTTCACTTGGTTTGAGATCAGGTACCCTTATTGATGCTATGTGTTACCTCCTTCCTCCCCTGTTAGTTTCTAGCTACTGCTAATCTTTTAAAAATAGTATTATGGTAAATGTTCAGGATCTGCTTATGAGTGAGAACATATGGTACTCAGTTCTTTGTTTCTGTTATAAATCACTGAGTAGTATAGACTCTAAATCCATCCAAGCTGCTGCAAAGTCCATAATTTTGTTCTTCTTATGGCTGCATAATAGTCCATCGTGTATATGTACTACAATTTTTTTATCCAGTTCAGTGTCAATGGGCAGCACGGTTGGTTCCATGTTTGTGTTATTGTGAATAGTGCTGCCATCAACATGCGTTTGTAGGTATCTTTTTTTTGTAGAATGATTTGAGTTCCTCTGGGTATATTCCCAGAAGGGGGCATTTCTGGGTTGTATGGAAGGTCAATTCAATTTCTAATTCTTTTAAAAATCACCACGCTGTTTTCCATAGAGGTCGAACTAGTTTGCATTCCCACCCACAGTGTAGAAGCCTTCCCTTTTCTCTGCATCCTCACCAGCATCTGTTGTTTTTTGTTTTATTAATGAACGGCTATTCTTACTGGAGTTAGGTATCTCAGTGTGGTTTTGATTTGCAGTTCTCTGATGATTAGCGAGGCTGAGCATTTTTTCATGTGTCTGTTGGGTGTGCCTATGTCTTCTTTTGAGAAGTATCTAGTCATGTCTTTGTCCATTCTTTAACGGGGCTGTTTTTTTCTTTTAAGCACGTTTGAGTTCCTTGTAGATCCTGGATGTTAGGCCTTTGTCAGATTTGTAATTGGCAAATATTTTTTCCCATTCCGTGGACTGTCTCCCTGCTCTCTTGATGGTTTCTTTTGCTTTGCAGAAGCTTTTCAGTTTGAAGAGTTTCCACTTGTCAATCTTATCTCTTATGACACGGGCTTTTAATGAGGAATTGGTTGCCTATTCCGATTTTCGTAAGAGTGTTGCCTACATTATCTAAGATTATTAATATCTGAGGTTTTACGTTTAGGTCTTTGATCAACTTGGAGTTGTCAATTCCTTTCTTCTAGTATGATGGTAAATGGTCAGTGTTCACTTATGAGAACATGTGGTACTCAGTTCTTTGTTTCTGTGATAGATCACTGAGTATGATAGACCCCAAATCTATCCAAGTTACTATGAAATCCATAATTTTTCCCTTTTGCTTTCAAGACACATTTTTTCTTCTTATTTTTTTTATTCCACAACTGAAGGCCTTGTAAATGAGACCTATGAATATCTTGGCGACTTAACTTATTTTTGCTAAGACTATTAAATATTAGTTACTTATGGGAGCTTCTGAAAATTTTGCTTAAGCTGGATTTGAACGATTGCAGTCAAGTTACTTTCTAAATTAATGAAACTCCAGGTTATGCCATTTTGTATAATACTCTTTTCTCGCTATGAGCATTGTTACTTTTGGAGCTAGTTTTTCATCGTTTTTTTCTTTATGTTAATATAGTTTTCGGCTACAGGGATGCATTGTATAGTGGCAAAAAATCTGGGCTTTATATGTATTCCCCCACCACCACCTACACACATTGTACCCAATAGGTGATTTTTTGATCCCTCCGCCCTTTCCCCCTCCCCCTTCTGGGTTTTCAGTGTCCATCATGCCATTCTCTATATTTTTGCAGATCTTTGGTTTAGTACCCACTTATAAGTGAGAACATGTGATATTCGATTTTCTGTTCCTGAGTTAGTTTACAAAGGATGATGTTCACCAATTGCTTACAAGTTGGTACAAAAGACATTATTTCATTCTTTTTGATGACTGAACAGTATTCCATGATCTATACATACCACATTTCATTATCCATTACTCAGTTGATGGGCACTTAGGCTGATTCCACATCTTTGCAATTGTGAATTGTGCTGCCATGAACATGTAAATTTTTTTTTTTTTTTGTATAACAACCTTTATCCTTTTGGGTAGATATCTAGTAGTGGGATTTCTGGATCAAATGGTAGATGTATGTTTAGTTTTTTGCAAAATGTCCAACCAATTTCATAGAGGTTGTACTAATTTACACTTCCACCAACCGTGTGTGAGTGCCCAGCGAATGCCAATCCCAGCTAATGTGACTATTCAGGGCCTTAATGATGGCCATTCTGACTGGTACAAGGAGGTATCTGACTGTGGTTTTAATTTCCATTTCCCTGATGATAAGTGATACTGAGCATTTTTTCATGTGTTTGTTGGCCATTTGTGTATCTTCTTTTGAGAGATGTCTGTTTGTATTCATTGCCCACTTTTTAATGTGATCATGTGCTTTTTTTCTTGCTGATTCGTTTGAGTTCTTTGTTCTGGATATTAGTTCTTTGCCAGATGTATGTTTGTGAATATCTTCTCTCATTCTATAGGTTGCCTCTTTGCTCATTGATTATTTCTTTTTCTATGCAGAAGCATTCTAGTTTAATTAAGTCCCACTTATTTATTTTTGTTTTTGTTGCATTTTCTTTTGGTTTTTAGTTATAAATTCCTTGTATAGGCCAATGTTCAGAAGACTTTCTCCTAGGTTTTCTTCTAGGATTTTTATGGTTTTAGGTCTGACATTTAAGTCTTTAATACATCTTGAGTTAATGTTTGTATATTGTGAAAGATAAGGATCAAGTTTCATTTTTTTCTGTATGTAACTATCCAATTTTCCCAGTAGAATAGGGTGTCCTTTTCCCAGTTGAATATGATATCCTTTTCCCAGTGTATATTTTTTGTCTGCTTTGTCAAAGATCAGTTGTTGTAGGTATTTGGGTTTGATTCTGTTCATGTGCCTGCTCTTATATGAGTACCATTCTGCTTTTGTAGTATAATTTGAAGTCAGGTAATATAATGGCTCCAGCTTTTTCTTACTTTTTCTTTTTTTGCTTTGGATCTCTTTTGGATCCATATGGATTTTAGTATTGTTTTTTCTAATTCTGTGAAAAATGATTTTGGCAGTTTGATAGGGTTTGCATTGAATCTGTAGATTAATGTTTATTTTTCCAATCCATGAGCATGGGATTTTTAAAAATTCATTTATGTCCTCTACAATTTCTTTCATTAGAGTTTTGTGACTCTCCTTACAGAGATTTCTCACTCCTTGGTTAAATATATTCCTAGGTATTTGAACTTTTTGGCTATTGTGATTGAAATTGAGTTTTTGATTTGATTTTCAGCATAGTTGCTACTAGAGTTTAGCATTGCTATTGATTTGTGTGTGTTGACGTTGTATCTTGAAACCTTACCAGATTCATTTATCAAGTCCTGGAGTCTTTTGGAGGAGTCTTTAGGATTCTCTAGGTATACGATTATACTGTTGGCATACAGAGACTGTTTTATTTCTCCTTTTCGATTTGAAAACCCTTTATTTATTTCTCTTGCTTGACTAGTCTTGCTAAAGCTTCCAGTGTTATGTTGAATAGGAGTGGTGAAAGTGAGCATCCTTGCTTTGTTTCAGTTATGAGGGAAATGAGTTCAACTTTTCTCTGCTCAGTATGACATTGGCTGTGGATTTTTCATATATGGCTTTTATTATTTTGAAGAATGTGCCTTATATGCCTATTTTGCTGAGGATTTTTATCATGCAGAAATGCTGAATTTTATTAAATGTTTTTTCCTGACTCTATTGAAATGAGCAGATTATTTTTGTTTTTAATTTTGCTTATGTGGCGGATCACATTTATTGACTTGTGTATATTGAGTCATCCTTGCATCCCTGGAATAAAATCCAGGGTTTTGCTAATGTTTCATTAAGAATGTTTTAGTCTATGCTCATCAGGGATATTGGTCTGTAGTTTTTGTTGTTGTTGTTGTTGTGTCTTTTCTTGGCTTTGGTATTAGAGACTGGCTTCATAGAATGAGTTAGGGAGAATTCCCTCCTCTTTGGTCTTATGGAATAGCTTCAGTAAAATTGGTACCAGTTCTTCATTGAGAGTCTTGATAATTCAACTATGAGTCTGTCGAGTCCTGGATTTTTTTTGTTGTTGTTGTTGGGAGATTTTGATTGCTGTTTCAATCTCACTAGTCATTATTGGTCTGTTCAGAGTTTCTATTTATTCCTGATTCTAGGTATATATTTAAAATTGCTATATTTTCTTTTTATATCGGTCCCCTTTTAATTATATAAAAAAATCTTTTTCTTTTCTTTTTTATTTTTATTTTTTTTGAGTTGGAGTCTCACTCTTGTTGCCCATACTGGAGTGCAGTGGCATGCTCATGGTCATTGGGCTTAGGCGATCCTTACGCCTCAGCCTTCCAAGTAGCTGGAACTACAGACACACATACCATCACACTCGGTGTTGTCCAGGCTGGTCTTGAACTCCCCGGGCTCAGGCAATCCTTTCACCTTGGCCTCCCAGAGTGCTGAAATTACAGGCTGAGCTTCTGCGCCTGGACTCTTTTTCTTTACTATTGTTAATTTAAAGTCTGTTTTTACCTGAGGACGGCTATTATTCCTCACTTTTGGTTTCCTGTTACATGGAATACTTTTTTTCTGTTGCAGGAAGTAGCATTAATTACCCTGACTACCAGACTTTTTATTGACACTGTTTACAAGCAGTAAACCCAAGTAACATGAGAATCTTTTCTTTCCCCTATTACAGATTTTCTCAAGTAGTAAATTCCCTAATGAATAAGCAATATTGAATTGTTTAAGAACAGATAAGCACTTAAAATAATCTTGTTTCTGAATTAACTTTTATCTTCATGCTCCCTACCTCACTTGGCACAAGCATCCATCCCATTAGTAATAGACCTAAAATTAAAAGTATCTTTGACTTCTTCATCTTCCTCAAAAATACCTACACAGAATCACTTGTAAAATATCTTTGATTCTACCGGTGTTTTGGTCTCCGTTCTCCTCCTTATCAAATTCACTCCTTACTATTTTCCTTCATGGAAACTACATTGCAGTCACATCTGACTGCATGTATGCTAGAGATTCTCCCATGGGTTCATTCTATTCCCTCTGCTTGGACTGCTCTTTCTGAGAGCATAATCATCTGCATCTTGTAAAGCAGTGTTTGAGAAATGCCAATCAAAACCAGAATGAAATACCAGCTCACACTAGTCAGAATGGCTATTATTAAAAAGTCAAAACCAACAGATGTTGGTGAGGTTGTGGAGAAAAGAGGATGCTCATATACTGTTGATGGGAATGTAAGCTAATTCGCCCCTATGGAAAGTAGTTTAGAGATTTCTCAAAGAACTAAAAGTAGATTTACCATTTGACCCAGTATTCCACTACTGGGTATATAGCCAAAGGAGCATAAATTATTCTGCCAAAAAGACACTTGCTTTCATATGCTTATCACAGTCCTAGCCACAATAGCAAAAGCATGCATTAAATCTAGGTGCCCATCAATGGTGGATTGGATAAAGAAAATGTAGTATATATACATCATGGAATATTATGCAAACATAAAAGAAAAGAAATTATGTATTTTGCAGTAACGTAGATACAGCTGGAGGCCATCATTCTAAGTGAAGTAACACAGAAACAGAAAACACGTACTGCATGTTCTCACTATTAAGTGGAATCTTGCTGGGGGCCAGCCCCTGCAGATATTGGGAGTCCCTGGTAGGAAAGAAGGCATCAACGATTAAACTGGAGGGATAGATATTAAAAGAAAGAAAGATGGAGGGATAGATATAAAGAGAAAGAAAGAAAGAGACTGGACTCTGTCTAGTGCAGAAGCCATTTAATAGGGTGAACCATAAGTCTTTTATCCCAAATTTTCACAGGTTAAATCACAAGACTTTCACGTGAACACAAAGCCAGGTGGATGAGGGGCACCCCCCTACCCACCAGGTGTTTCCTTAAGCACGAGGAAGGACAATCCCAATCAAATCACAAGATTATTACATGAACACAAAGTCAGGTGGATGAGGGGCATCCCCCCCCCCCACCAGGTGTTTTCCCAAGCATGAGAAAGGACAATCCCAAAATTATCTCACTGTTCCTTATGCTTGGTTAATGTTCCTCAAAAGCAATACAACAATTCTAATATCATAATATTTTAATAGTCAATAACTTCTAAAGCTTATGCATACACAACACCTAATGACTAACTTAAATCCTAATACCTTTCTATTCTGTGCTAATTCTACCTACACTATAGAAACTCTTAATTATAGATCAAACCAGTTCCTAAAGAATGTGGCCCAGTCCAAAGATCACGCTGGGCCATTTCTAGGAACAATTGATTACAATCTCTTAACAAAATGGCTATTCTAAAATCCTATATATCTATCTTAATTTCTATAAAAGTTTCTAATTCCTAATCCTAATATATAAAGCTGATTATCAGTAATAAAACTTCTAGAAATAAAACCCAAATATAAACTGTAAATTGTATTAAGGCCAAAACCACAATAGTGGAAAATGGGAACAATGAAATTTCTAAAGTTAGCTGTATTCTTATTAAACCTCAAAATATCATGTATGATCATGCTTGAACTAACATAATTCCCTGATGTAGCATGACCTATTCTACAATACTTTCTATGAGTAAAATAAATTCAATTTCTATAATAAGTAGAAAAACCCTACACTAACTGTATCTAAAACCAGTTTAAAAGAATGCAGCCCAGTCCAAAGTACATGCTGGGCCCTTAGGAATGTGGCCTAGTCCAAAGTTCATGCTGGGCCATTTCTGGTAACTCTAGATAATCATCTATACCATCTAAAGCTGAAAACAGCTCTCCATATGTATATACTAATTCTACAAATATACTTTTAAATCTTATAAAGAAGCTTGTACCATATAGAAGGCTCCCAAATGTGACCTGAGTTTGAATTATATCTAATACCTAAGCTGAAACCACAGTTCATGGGAAACAGGAACAATGAGTTTCTAGAGTGAGCCATGCCTGTCACAGTCACAGAGCCTTCAGCTTAGGCAGAGATCCTTTTGCTTAAAATGAAAAAGGGAGGAGGGAATGGGGTCAACAGCTCCCGAACGCATCCTAGTGGTCTCAGGGTCCATGTCCCACCTTGATCCCTAATGTTCAGGTGGGCCTCCGTGACCGGCTCCCAACAGAATCTAAACATTGGGCATACACAGGCATAAATATAAGAAGAAAAGACACTGGGACTCCTAAAGTGGTGGAGAGGAGGAGGGAGGAAAGGTATTGTAAAACCACCCATTTTGTACCATGGTCACCACTTGGATTGCAGACTCAGTAGAAGCCCAAACCTCACCGTCATATAACTCAGCAATGTAACAAACCTGCACATGCACCCCTTCAATCTCAAAACAACAACAACAACAGCAACAACACACACACACACACACACACACACACACACACACACACACGCACGCACACACACAAAATCACTGCTAGAATGAGAGTACCTGAACATCTTGAGCTGAAAATAATCTCCCTTTTGCTTTAATTTTTTTCTCTTTTTAAAAAATCGAGAGGCTAGAAGTGGTGGCTCATGCTTATAATCCTAGCACTTTGGGAGGATGAGATCAGAGGATTGCCTGAGCCCATGGGTTCGAGACCAGCCTGGGCAACTTGGCGAGACCTCATCTCAACAATAAATCAAGAAAGCTTAGCCTGGTGTGATGGGGCATGTCTGTAGTTCCAGCTACTTGGAAGGCTGAGGTGGAAGGATTGCCTGAGCCCAGCAGGTCAAGGCTGCGGTGGCCATAAGTGTGCCACTGCACTCCTGCCTGGGTGACAGTGAGGCTCCAACTCACAAAAAAAACAACAAAAAAATATAATTCACATACTAAAAAATTTACCCCACCAAAATGTACAATAAAGAGCCTAGATTTTTGGTTTTTTTAGTTGTGCAGCCATCACCACTTCCTATATCCAGAACATTTACATTACCCTCTTGGCAGTCACTCCCTATTTCTCTCTTTCATTATTCCCTGGAAATTGTGAATCTACTTTTTGTCTCTATAAATTTGCCTCTTCTGGACTATTCATGCAATTGGAATTGTGCAATATATGGCTCTTTGTGGTTCACTGCGTTCACATAGCATAACATTTTCAAGGTTCACCTATGCTATAACATGAATTAGAATTTATTTTTATGGCTGAATAATATCTCATTGTTCCATTTGTGCTATATTTTTAAAAAATTATTTATCAGCTGAAGAGCATTTGGGTTGTCTCCAGTTTTGGCTGCCATGAATTATGCTGCTATGAACACTTCTGGACAATTTTTATAGGAACATATGATTTCACTTCTCTTGGGTACATAACCAGTAATGGAATTGCTGAGTCATATGACTTCTTTTATTTTTTTGAAGATCTGCCAAATTGATTTTCACAGTGGCTTCACCATTTTACATTTTAAGCAGCAATATATGAGGATTCAAATTTCTTTGCATCTTTGGCAACACTTACTATAGTCCATCATTTTTTTAGCCATCCTAAGAATGTGAAGTAAAATCTCATTGTGCTTTTGATTTTCATTTACCTAATGCCTAATGGTATTAAGAATTTTTTCATGTGCTTATTGGCCACTTGCATAATAATCTTTGGGGAAATGTCTGTTCAAATTTTTTGCCCATTTTTTAATTAGATTGTCTGTCTTTTAATTGTTGAGTTGCAATGGTTCTTTGCATATTCTTGATACTATTGCCTTTTCAATTTCTTGATAGTTTTTTAAAAGCACAATTTAATTTTAATCATGTTCAATTTATTCATTTTTTTGGTTGCTTGTATTTTTGAAATCATATCTAAAAAGTATCACCTAATCTGGGGTTATAAATGTTTACACTTATTTATTGATATAGTCTTTTGTGAGACATCATTCTTATACTTTTCTTTTTTTAACATTTTTATTATAAAGATGTGGGGTACATTTCAGGGCTAGGTATATAAACATTGATCAAGGTACCCTTGTTGATGAGGTATGCCCCTCCCTCCCCTAGGAGTTTCCTTCAACTGCCAATCCCACCCCACCCCAACAGCTTCTCACTACTGCCAATTATTTTCTTATAGCATTATAATTGTTCAAGGTCCATTTATGAGTGAGAACATATGGAACCCTTTTCTTTGTTTCTGTGATAAATCACTGAGTATGATCGACTCCAAATCCATCCAAGTTACTGCAAAGTCGATATATTTGTCCTTTATGGCTGCACAATATTCCATTGTGTATATGTATCCCATTTTTTAAATCCAGTCCAGCTTCGATAGGCAACACGGTTAGTTCCAAGTTTTTGCTATTGTGAATAGAGCTGCAACAAGCATATGTGTGCAGGTATCTTTTTTGTAGAATGATTTGAGTTCCTCTGGGTATATTCATACTTTAATTTTTTTAGATATGGTTTCTACTAATTTTTTGAACATGTTTATAATAACTGATTAAAAGTCTTCATCTATTAATTCCAACATCTAGGCTTCTCCAGGAATAATTTTTACAGACTACATTTTCTCATGATGATGTGCTAATTAGGTTTTTGTAGCCTAGACTTGCTAACTTCAATTGAAGTCAAAAGGGTTCACAATGATTCATCAGCCACTTGTTTATGCTCAAATTCAGTTTATTGCAAGACATTCACACACCATCAATCATACAATTAATATTGTTTTTTTTACCTTTTAATTTTTTTAAAAAAAGATATAGGGTGCAGTTCAGGGTTAGGTATACAAATGATCATTATGTAGGTACTCTTGTTGATGAAGTGTGCCCCCCCTTCCCCAGGCAGATTCCCACTACTGTCAATCCCACTTCCCCTATCTCCCTCCTGGCAGTTTCCCACTACTGCCAATCCTTTTCTTGTAGTGTAACAATAATTGTTCAAGGTCCACTTATGAGTGAGAACATGTGGTACTCAGTTCTTTGTTTCTGTGATAGATCACTCAGTATTATAGACTCTAAGTCTGCCCAAGTTGCTGTGAAGTTCACGATCTTGTTCTTTATGGCTGCATAATATTCCATCAGGTATATGTGCCACATTTTTTAATCCAGTCCTCTTTTGATGGGCAGCATGGTTAGTTCTATGTTCTGTGCAATTAATATTCAATATAAAGGCAATGAGGATAATAAACCACAGTGATGGCTCAAGAGACCAGCACGCTGATAGGACAAGTCTAGTGGGTCTTTCAGAAGCCAAATCAGTGGGGGAGCATCTTCTTCTTTTGGCACAGGAGCAGATACCAAGTCAGAAGGCTGCAGACTTCTCATAGGTGAGAGCTCAAAGCTGTCTCAGACAGGGTCAGGTCTTTGCTGCTTTTCTGATGCTCCACATGTGTGTCCATTCTCATTATCGCAGCCACCTTTTCATTTTACTTGCTATTGGATCATTCAGGTCTTGAGTGATACTGGGTACCAGCAGGGGCTTTCCCGCAATGGTCTGAGACATATTTGTTCATCACTTTGAAAGATAAACAACTTCACCATGTGCTCCATGCCACTTGACATCAGGGACCCCATTTTGAGAAATTGGGATCACAAATCATTATGATGTATCATGTGTGTATGGGCCACACTGTCTTGCTTATTTGCATATGTTTTCTTTTTAGTTGAAAATTGGACGTTTTATATACTATTTGGGATTTAATTTTTTCCACTTCCTCAGGGTTGTTGCTGTTTGTTATTGTTGTTTGCTTTTTTAGTGGTTTTCCTGAAATAATTGTATAAAACCTGTATTCTTTGTCTTCTGTGATCAGTGATGTCTCTGCTCAGTTATGGATTAGTCAGCTAAAGTCTGGACAGATATTTCCTTAGATGGCTGGAACCAAAAAGTCTTTCAGCATTTTCTGAAGAGCTCTCTGTACCTATTGAGGCAAGCCTTCAGCACTTAGCTAGGCATTTGGCAATTCTGCCTTAGATTTACCTTCTGCCTGCACTGAACCACAAGGACAGCCAGAGGGAAAAACTTAGGACCATCTTAAGTTTTCTCTGAGCATAAGCACAGCCCTACAAATGTGCACGACTTTGTAGATTCTCAGGAATTTGTCAGAACTTTTCCAAACCCATATGGACATTTCATTTTCTAGTTTGTTCTTTTGAAATTTTTAAATAGCCAATTGCTTTCCCCAACTTTTATCTACTGGCAGCATGATGTTAAACAATTGCTTCTAATTTTTTTTCCAGCAAATGTCACTGGAAGAAAGGCTATTGTCAGTGGGTAAGTTCTGAATCAGGTCAAGTAAGAAAGTCCTGAAAGTGAGATTCTTCAGAGAACCAACAAGCAGGTCAAATAATGACACTTCTCTGGTAATGGAAATGGGCCTTTAAAGGAGTTCCAAATCCATTTCCCCACCTCCACTTCCTTTTAAGCTGCTGGTTTTCCACATTTTATAGGACATTAGTTTTCAAAGCTACTTCAGAGCTGGTGAGTGGAAGATGGAAATAGATCCAGTTAAAATGCTGCAAAGTTCACTTATCTCACTGTAATTCAGCCATTTTCTTGAAAAAGTCCTCTGTGGATTGCTTGAAGCCTTGGTTAATTTTCAGAGTTCTGAAAATGCTAATTCCGACAAATTTTGCAAGTCCTCTAGTTGCTTGAATTGGTGAGAGAATTTTCAATAGTTTTTACTCTATCATTTTCACTAAGGTCTTCTTCCATCCATTGCCTTTTATCTGAAAAACGTAAATGATATTAGATTGATCTATAGCAATTTTCTTCTTTAACAGACTATCTGATGAATGACTGATTAGCTATGTCGCACTTATTCTAATTCTTTTGTAAACTATGTATTACAAAAATAGAACGCTAAAAGAACTGGTTAAAAATGTGAATAAAATGAAAATGTTAATTTAGAAACAATAAAAGGTAAAGTTAGTAATCAAGAACAAAATTAATTATTCTCTGTTTTTTGAGAATCTTTTTGCCATTAAAGGGATTTATTTAGGGACACTAAGATCACACTGAAATCCCAGAAAATCATAGACCCTTAAAATGTCAAATTTAACTGATAGGTATAGATTTTAAGAATTTGATTACAAGGCTAATCTCACTGAAAAGATTGTCTTTAATGAGATATTTTGTCTGCCATGGTGTATTTCTCTATCAGCCAGAAGAGATACAACCAGCAGTGTTAGGCACAGTGATGGTATTTTTGAAAATTATTACTAATTTGTATTCTAATACACACAAAATTGAGTTAGATCATAATTTATTTCTGGTCTGAAAAAATTATTGCCTTACATTTTATAATAGTACACATAAAACAGTACTTTAGAAAAATGTTTACCAAACTGTGCTGCATGGAACACTATTTTTAGATGTTAGGAGTTTTTCCATTGTAAAATAAAAAGGAAGATTCTAACATCAAATAAGTTTGGCAAATGTAAACTCATTGCCTTCTTGAGACTTCAGAGTTTACATTAGCACATAAGTTTCTGAAACTTGTCAAAAACAAGTAATGAACTTTGTTTAACACACTTGTTTTCTAAACTTATTGGAACATAACACATTCCTTCTACCACTTTTATTTTTCAAGTACTTGTTACACTCAGCTCTGTTATGATGCTTGCTTTGAAATGTAAATTTGTTCCAAAGTTAATTGAGATATCAGGGAACATTCTAAGCATAAAGTAAGACTTACATTCTTGCATAATTTTGTCTAGGAGAAACAATATCTGAATGCAGAAAATTGCACCCGGTGAACCAAGGCACAAAACACAAGCACCTCAAAATTAGGGTTCCCTGCACATGTCACAAGGCACAACTATCCACATATGATGTTAGGATTTCTGATAAGAATTCCGATGGTCTTCCCTTTATCCTTGCATGATAACTTACAGGTTGAAACCTTTCTGAAACTCACTTCCAAAAAGTGAATTTCAAAAGTTTCAGATCTTTTTTGGTTAAAATGCTGTATTCATTGTAGGTTTATGTATTTTAAACCATTTAACATGCATAAGACTATGCTCCTATTTATTTAATTCCTACCTTTTTTGCATCACTGAGTTTATCCATATGCTCTATTATTTTAATTTTTGTTTTATTTTTTTGCGTGATTTTCATACCACATTGATTTTTTTAAAGAAATGTATATAATAAAGCAAAGCTAAATGTATGTTTTGGAATACATTTTCACTGAATAAAAGTTTGGGAAAAATTGACCAAATTATTCTCACTACAAAAATTTTGCTCATTTAAAAAAGTCTAATGGTTATCTTATGCACCATAAAGTAAAATTCTAATTTATTAAGATTATCCCCCACGTCTATAGGTTGATATTTACATGTCTTTTAGCTTGCATAACTATTATCTAGATATAGAATATTCTAGTAAAATATATACCTTTAGATAACAATACTTAACATGTGAACATTTTATACCCACTGTGAAGTAAAAAAATTCTTTATATTATGATGCTTATCATATATTTTAAGAGTAAAACAAATATTATAGGAAATACAATAAGATACTTTTGCTAAAATATATTTATTATATTTAACAAAAAACAACTATAGCTTTCTATTGCATTAAATTATATTTATTCCTTTGTTTTAAATATTTGAAATCATACAACACTAAGATAGTATAATAATTTTCATTGGCATACTTTGATTCTAAAAATATTGTTATTCTGTATAAAATTGAAATGATGAAATATGATTTTATCTCAAAATATTATAAAACTTAGCTTTTCTTAAATATTAAAAAATTTCTTCTCATTTGGCTTATAGCAATAGCCTCTATTGAGTTTTGTTGCTGCTATCTTAAATTTCTCTCCAGCCTGCTTAGTTTTCCTTCCTTCTTTAATACTTTCTATGAATGAATATTTTACTGAGTACCTACTGTTTTCCAGATTTAGAGACCAATAGGACATGTGCTCTGCCACGGAGGAACTGCAGTGCAGATGCCATTAAAATGATGAATCTAATTGCAAGCTAAAAACTCCTACACATGGCGATCAGTGATATGATAATAACCAGCAGTACAGACAATCTCTGCTTGGTTGGGTTTTAGCTTATTTAATGGGAGGTGTTTTGCTTAGAGAAGATTGGAGGAAGATAACATTTAGCTGGTAAAAAAAGTAAAGAAGGCTAGAATTCAAAACAGAGGGAAAGCATTTCCACAGATTCAGGTTGTGTGAAATGAAATTGCAAATTTGGTGAATAAAAAAAAGAGCAGAGGGGAGTTGGGAAGATAGATGGCGGCTAAGTCCGTCGGATTATGTGAGTCCCCATGTGTGTGAGTGAGTGTATGGAGAATTTTGTCTATGTGCTGGTGAGCAAGTGGGCATGTAAGTGGCTGACTGAGTGAGGGCCAGGATGCTAGCAGCCAGGGCTCTCCTGGTGCAGCAGCTGGTGCCACAGCAGCTGGGCTTGGACCCTAGTGATTCCCGAGATGCAGAAGCCAAAGGCCATTTTCTTTTTTTCTTTCTTTTCTTTTTTTAAATCAACAAACCCTTCCTGGGAAGAAAATGGTGGGAGAGACTGTCTAAGTGGGGTTCATGAGAGGGTGGCCAGGCCCCTGGTCCAACAGTTGGTGCTGCAGCTTCTCTACTTCATGCCTGGCTCATCCCAGGTTGCAGAAGCGGAGAACCACTGTTTTTAAAAAAATGAACAGCAGTTTTTCTTTGGAAAAGGGGTGGGGGAAAAACTTTCACCCCAGGATCTCCCTCATCATTGAAGCAGGAGAGAAACTGTTGGCTCCTGGCTTTCCCTCACCACTGCAGAACCTGGCAGGGCTCTGGCAGGAGCTGTGTGCAGACGGAGTACAGAGGCAAGTTCCCATAGAGGAGAAGATGGCACTCCATCACCATCTTAAAGGTGGGGCAGGAAAGTGCTCCGACTTGCTCACCACCCATCAACAGACCTGATCTCTGTGACTGGAGGATCAACTACTCAGGGATAGGTCATGGCCCAATGGGAATATCCTATAGCACAAACTTCAAAGGGAACCACTGAGTGCTGAGTTCCAGATGCCCCACTCCCTACCCTGATCCAGCCATGGGACAAAGGGTGAGGCCAGAAATGGACGAGGAAGAACTCCAAAGAGATCAGTGGTGAGTCCGGGGCTGACCCAAACCCCCTCCTCCCCAGCAGTCCTCTTAAGGTCAGACCCACACAACTGGACCACGACTGAGAAGGACAAATCCAGGTGAAGCCTGAATGTCAGTCACAATAGGAGAACTCCATTCCAGGATAGGTCTGGCTGGGGCACACCCGGTGAGAGTACATATCTGGGGAAGAGAAAATCCCATACCTCCCCATGGGAGGAACTCTCCCTGACCATAAGACAGTGGGAGGGGACGATTGCAGCCCCACCCACCTCCGCTGCCTGTCCTCCTTCCCTGCTTCATTCCCTGAGGAGAGAGTGAAAGAGGTGGCTCTGTAGGAGAGACCTGATTACAGGAACAATGACAGAGCCTGCAACAAGAGGGCAGGGTTTTTGGGTGTTTTAAAATTTTCAATTATTTTTTAATTTTTAAATGTTTTTTGATGGTTTGTTAGTTCGTGTATTTTTTAAAATATTTTTCCTTTGTGCATGAATGTGCACGTGAGGGTTTGATTTTCATTCCCCCCAATTATTTTTCTTTTCCTTTTTCTGTTTCTTTCTTCTTTTATTTGTCATTTTCTGTTTATGTGTTTATGTGAATGATTGAGTGTTCATCTTTTGATTTTGTTGTTGTTCGTTTTTGCTCTTTTGTTCTTCTGGGGTTTTTTTATATTCATTTTTTATAGTTTAAGGTGTGTGTCAATATATGTTTGAGGGTTTGACTTGAATTCCTTTTTATTTATTTATTTTTTATTTTATTTATTTATTTATTTTTTTGAGTTGGAGTCTCACTCTGTCGCCCAGACTGGAGTGCAGTGGCCACTCCCGGCCATCGCAGCCTTGACCTGCTGGGCCCCGGTGATCCTTCTGCCTCAGCCTTCCCAGTAGCCAGAATTACAGGCATGCGCTACCATGCCAGGCTGATTTTTTGATTTATTGTAGAGATGAAGTCTCGCTGCCCAGGCAGGTCTCGAACCTGCGGGCTCAGGCAATCCACTCACTTTAGCCTCCCAAGGCACAGGATTATAGGCTGAGCCACCGAGCCCGGCCTGAATCCCTTTTTAAAAATTATTTTCCTTTGGTCTTTCTGTTTTTCTTCTTTATTCACTTTGTGCTAGGCATATGTGTGTGTGTGTTTAGTTTTCTTATCTTTTTTTGTTGTTGTTGTTTGTTTTGTTTTGCTTTGTTGTTATTCCCGTTTGTTTTGGGGTGTATTTGTATGTGTTCAATTGCTTTTGCATTGGTTTCTGCTTTGCATCATCATATAGAATGGTGGTGGGGAGTGGGTCTCAGGGAACACATACCACAATAAGTGAACACTTTAATTTGCAAGTAGTTTTTGATTCCTAGCACCCCATCCCCTACTTTATTCGAATTTCAAAAACTACAAGACACAGCAATGCTTCCCATCCACCATCCTATTTCAAGATAGAACAAATCAAGAGCCCAGATCATGGAAGAATAGAGGACTGAGCAAACACCAGAAGGAAAAACCTCTCCCACTGATACTGAATAACAGAACTAAAGGGAAAAAACAAGAGATCTGTCACAAATGAGGAAAAACCAAAGGTAGGCCTCAGGCAATTTCAAGTGTACTAAAGACAAAACTTCTGAAAAATCAAATCTTGGTGCCCAAACAATGGAAGTCACCAATGACTGTCCCCAGAATATGATAGGGATTAGGGAATGGATGGAAAGGGTGAATAAGACTCAAGAAAGACAAGATGCAGCACTGAAAGAACTGGTAACAGAGATTTTTGGCAAAAAAAAAAATTCATCTAGGAAATAAATAATAAGATGACAACCATGGAAAGCAGAATTAATCTAGCTGAAGAAAAGAAACTTGAAGACCAAAACATGTAATTAACCCAATCTGTAAAAAACATAGAAAGAAGACTCAGAAAGAAAGAATATAGTCTACAAGAGATGTGCAATTATATCAAGAGGCCGAATGTATGCCTGATTGATATCACAGAAGAAAAAAAGGAAATAGAGAACAACTTGAAGCAAGTATTTCGGGAAGTAATCCAAGAAAACTTTCCCTATCTCAACAGAGATGTGACCAGCCAAGCCAAAGAGATACAGAGAACCCCACAAGACATCAAATGAGAAGACCAACCCCTAGACACATAATAATTTGCCTACACAAAGTAGGCACAAAAGAAAAAATCCTAAAGGCAATAAGAGAGAAAGGTCAGACTACCTACCAGGGAAAACTAATCAGAATAGCAGCAGAACTATCAGCAGAAACACTACAAGCAAGAAGGGATTGGAGCCCTATATTCAAATTCCTCAAAGAAAAGCAATTTCAACGAAGAATTTCCTATCCAGCAAAACTCAGCTTCATCAGTGATGGAGAATTAAAATCCTTCCTAGACATCCAGTCCCTAAGAGATTATGCAGCCTCCAGACCAGCTCTATAAGAGACATTTAAAAAGGTATTAAGCCCAGAAGAAAGAAAAAAAAGAGTGACCACACACTTCCCAAGCGAACAGCAGAGCACAGAATCAAAAAAGAATACAGTGCAACAAGAAACTTGAAAACACACACGTACATTAACCCCAAAGCCAAAAGAAAAAGAAAATAAGCAAACAAAGAAAAAACTTTATAAGAACCTCATGACAGAGAGAAACAATCACATTTCAATAATCAGGCTTAATGTGAATGGATTAAATGCACCACTGGAAAGACACAGAATGGCAAACTGGATAAGAAACCATGACCCAATTATTTGCTACATTCAGGAGACTCATCTCACTACAAGGGAAGCACACAGGTTCAAAGTTAAAGGATGGAAAACGAGTTTCCAGGCAAATGGATCACAAAAGAAGGCAGGAGTTGCAATCGTAATATCAGTCAAAAAAACCTTTAAGCTATCAAAAATTTAAAAAGATGCAAAAAGATACTACATAATGATAAAAGGTTCAATCCATCAACAAGAAATATCCATCCTAAACATATATGCACTTAACACAGGAGCACCAGCATTTATAAAGCATTGCTAAATACATATTAAAAAGATATTGACGCCAACACTGTTATAACAGGGGACTTGAATATCCCACTGACAGCCCTAGATAGATCAATGAGGGAAAAAAATCAATAAGGCGATCCAGAACCTAAACTTGACACATGGCCAAATGAACTTAATAGATACCTATAGATTATTCCACCCAACAACCACAGAATATACACTCTACTCATCACCATATGGAACATACTCCAAGAGTGATTACATCTCCTTGGCCATATATCAAGCATAAACCAATTCCATAAGGTTGAAGTCTTGCCATGCACATTCTCAGACTAAATGGAATAAAAACAAATATCAGCACCAACAACATTTCCCCAAAGTCCACAAAGACATAGATGCTAAACAGAATGATGCTGAACAACTACTGGGCCAACACTGAATCAAAGCAGAAATTAAAAGATTCCTGGAAACAAATGAAAATGAAGAAACATCTTACCAAAACCTCTGGGATGCCATGAAATCATTTTTAAGAGGGGAATTTATATTTCTACAAGCACACATCAAGAAAACAGAAAGGTCACAAGTGGAAAGCCGAACAAATCATCTAAGGGAGCTGGAAAAAGAAGACCACCAAAAGCCCAACTTTAGCAGAAGAATTCAAATCACAAAAATGAGAATCCAAATACAGAACATAGAAGACAAAAATATCATTGAAAACATCAACAAAACAAAAAAATTGGTTCTTTGAAAGACTTAACAAGATTGATGGACCCCTAGCCAGAATGATCAAGAAAAAGAGAGAAAAAAACCCAAATAAACACAATCAGAAATACAAAAGATCAAATAGCAACTGACTTTGAAGAAATACAAAAGATTATCAGAGATCATTATGTACACCTGTAGGGAATCAAACTTGATAACCTAAATGAAATGGATGACCTTCTGACCTCACACAACCTCTCCAGGTTGAAACAAGAAGACATTGAGACACTAAATAAACCAATAACAACCCAGGAAATTGACTCTGTCATAAGAAAACTACCTACCAAAAAAAGTCCTGGGCTGGATAGCTTTCCAGCAGAATTCTACAAAATGTACAAGGAGGAGCTGACACCAATTCTATTGAAAGAATTCCAGGCAATTGAAGAAGGTGGAATTCTCACCAAATCATTTTACAAAGCTAATAGCACACTGATACCCAAACTGGAAAAGATCCAACAACAACAACAACAACAAAAAAGAGAACTAAAGGCCAATATCCCTTATGAACATAGATGCAAAAATCCTCAACAAGATTCTAACAAATCGAATTCAAAAACACACCTCAAAAATCATCCACCATGACCAAGTACGCTTCATCCCCAGGATACAGGGCTTGCTCAACATTCGCAAGACCATAAATGTTATTAAATACATCAACAGATGTAAAAACAAGAACCACTTGATTATCTCATTAGATGTAGAAAAAGCTTTTGATAAAATCCAGCATCTCTTCTTGATAAAAAACCTTTAAACACCTAGGTATAGAAGGAACATACCTCAAAATAGTAAGTGTCATCTACGATAAACCCACAGCTAACATATTGTTAAATGAACAGAAACTGGAAACATTCCCCTGAACACTGGAACAAGACAAGGTTGTCCACTCTCACCCCTGTTTTTCAACATTGTGTTGGAAGTCCTAGCTTGGGCAATTAGACAAGAGAAGGAAATCAGGGGTATCCAAATAGGAAAAGAGAGCCGGGCTCAGTGGCTCAGCCTGTAATCCCGTGCCTCTGGGAGGCCTGCCTGGGTAGCGAGACCTCATCTCTACAATAAATCAAAAAATCAGCTGGGTTTGGTAGCGCATGCCTGTAATTCCAGCTACTTGGAAGGCTGAGGCAGAAGGATTGCTGGAGCCCAGCAGGTCAAGGCTGTGGTGGCCGGGAGTGGTCACTGCACTTCAGTCTGGGTGACAGAGTGAGACTCCAACTCAAAAAAAACCAAAAACAAAAACAAATAGGAAAAGAGGAAGTCAAGTTACCCCTCTTTGCTGATGATATGATCCTATACCTTGAAAATCCAAGAGAATCTGTGAAAAACCTGCTTGCACTGGTAAAGGACTTTGGCAAAATCTCGGGGTACAAAATTAAAGTGCAAAAGACAGTTGCAGTCTTATGCACCAACAAGAAGCAGGTAGAGAACCAAATAAAAAACACAATCCCATTCACAATAGTCACACACAAAAATAAATACCTCGGCATCTTCCTAACTAGAGAAGTGAAAGATCTCTACAATGAGAACTACAAAACACTGCTCAAAGAAATCCAAGAAGACACAAACAAATGGAAAAATATTCCATGCTCACGGATAGAAAGAATCAGCAATCTACAGATTCAGTGCAATACCCATTAAATTACCAACATCATTCTTCTCAGACCTGGAAATGACAATATAGAAATTCATATGGAAAGATAAACAACCACAAATAGCCAAAACAGTCCTTAGCAAAAGAAACAAAACAGGAGGCATCATACTTCCAGACTTCAAACTGTACTATAAGGCTACAGTAATCAAAACAGCCTGGTATTGGTGCAAGAACAGGCATCTAGACCAATGGAAAATGATAGAGATTCCGGAAGCAAAGTCTTAGTTTCTCAACCAACTTATCTTTGGCAAAGGCTCCATCAACAACCACTGGGGAGAAGAGAACCTATTCAGTAAATGGTGCTGGGAAATGGTGCTGATCACATGTAGAAGATTGAAACAGGACCTCTACCTATCACCACACAAAAACATTAACTCTAAATGGATCGAAGACCTAAAACCTCAAATTATAAGAATCTTAGAAAATGCAGGAGACACCCTTATGGAAATTGTAACTGGCAACCAATTCCTATTCAGAGCCCTAAAGGTTAATACTGTAAGAAATAAGATAGACAAGTGGCACCTCATCAAACTAATGAGCTTCTGCAAAGCAAAAGAAATCATCAAGAGTGCAGGGAGACAGCCCACAGAATGGGAAAAAGAATATTTGACAACTGTATATCTGACAAAGGCCTAACATCTAGGTTCTACAGAGAACTCAATCTCGCTGAAAGGAAAAAAACAAACAACCCCATTAAAAAGTGGGCAAAAGACATGAATAGATACCTCTCAAAAGACATACGAAAAACCAACAGACACATGAAAAAATACTCAGCCACACTAATCATCAGAGAAATACAAATCAAAACCACATTGAGATATCACCTAACCCCAGTAAGAATGGCCATCATTAATAAAACAAACTACAACTGATGCTGGTGAGGATGCGGAGAAAAAGGAATGCTTCTACACTGCTGATGGGAATGCAAACTAGTGCAACCTTTATGGAAGACAGTGTGGCAGTTTCTGAAAGAACTAGAAATTGACCTCCCATATGACCCAGCAATTCCCCAATTGGGAATATACCCAGAGGAACTCAAATCATTCTACAAAAAAGATACCTGCACATGTATATTTTGTTGCAGTTCTCTTCACAATAGCAAAAACATGGAACCAACCATGTTGCCCATCGAAGCTGGAGTGGATAAAAAAAAATGTGGTACATATATACAATGGAATATAATGCAGTCATAAAGAAAGAAAAACATATGGACTTTGCAGCAACTTGGATGGATTTGGAGTCGATCATACTCAGTGATCTATCACAGAAACAAAGAATAGAGTACCATATGTTCTCACTCATAAATGGACCTTGAAAAATTATAATACTATGAGAAAGGGATTGGCAGTAGTGAGAAACTGTTAGGAGAGGGTGGTGGGATTGGCAGTTAAGGGAAACTGCTAGGGTAGGGAGGGACATACCTCATCAACAAGGGTATCTGCATAATCAACGTTTGCATACCTAATCCTGAATTGTACCCCACATCTTTATTTTTTAAAAAAAGAGCAGAGAGTTTCTATACCTAGAGAGTGAGGAAGGGAGAGTTTCAGAGAATGGAAAGGAAAAGTCTGTGTGTTTCCTCAGTCTCAGGTAACACCTTGAGCAATGAGATTTTGGATGTCAGCAGCTGGTCACAGTGCCCTTTAAGACATTCATTCCTTCTGCAAATGTCCTTCATGACCCTGAAGTTACATCCTCCTGCTTGACTATGAAACAATACATCAACAGTTTATAATTGTATTGTGGGAACATAGAATTCTGAACAAAAAGCGAGTCGCTAACCTGTGCAAGGAAGCAAGAGCTTGTTCAGAATTTTCATTCTTTCAGTCACTAAAAAAATCTCCAGGGACCTGCTACAGAGTTAAGATACTCTTAGATACTAATAAGACACTATTATAGAAGTTTCAATGAGAGTTTGTGAAGGCCTGAGGTAAGTCATTAGCTATTTAGGTGCAAATAAGACTTCTAATCTGTCGTGAATGAACTGAGGAAGAGAATGTACTCTTCAATATCCTCCATTTTTTGACTTGGATGAATGGGTGATGTTGGTGCTGATAAGTTAGTAAGAACATAGATTGGATCTCTCAATCTTTTTTTGGATCACCTTCAATTTGGAGTTTAGAAGTCTAAAATCTACATTGCCTGAACTATATAGTGTAAAAATCTACATTGCTTAGCAACAGTTATGACTGGAAGCAGCTTGTGAGTTCTGTATGTGAATTAATATTTTTCCCAATTATATATATTGTTAAGAGTTTTATAAATAAGTGAGGCAGAAGTCATGGGAGTTGGCTAGTAGGTCTTTACAGATGTGAGTTTTGGCATCAGGTGACTCCAACTGTGAGTGTCTGGTAACCCTCTTGTGTGTCAGGGACAGGAGTAGCAATAGTAGCTTCCTGATCTGCAAATCTCAGCTCAGATGGTATAAAATTGGAATGACATATAATCATTGAAGATCTACAACCATTTCAGAATTTTTCTAAGCACCTTTATTTTCTGTATTAAGTCCCTTTCTACTTGATATCCTTAGAATGTGTCATTTTCTGTACTGAGTCCTGCTTGTTATACCTGGTCAAAGAATAGTGAATGAGGAATTCTTTTATGAGACAAACTGCACTTAGCTTTTAATGCTTTTGTGACATCCAGAAGGACATAACTTTTTAACAAAGATAGGTATGGAGCCCAGAATAATGCTCTAGTATAAAGACATACATTTTGGTTGTAGTAGATATAGGCTGCAGGGGAAACTATCGGCTTCTGCTAAGATGGGACAAAACAAAGAATTACAAACAAAATCATGAGGAATGCATCCATTTGTCATTCAATCAAAGATAAAGTTGTTCTGTCTTTTATTAATTGTGTAAATTAATAGGCAAAATGACACAAATGTAAGAAACAACATAGACAAGAAGACTGTGTTCTGAGAAAAACATACCATGATGAGATTTTTTTAGTCCCCAAATGGGACTAAACATGCAAAATTTAGCTAATGAAATAAGTGGAAAAAATGGGGAAGGAGACAGGAAAAGCTAAACAAACAAACAAACAAACAAACAAACACTATCCAATCATGATGTGATCCTGACCCTGAGTGAGGAGGGAGGGATAAAACAGTGAATGGAAGTATTTTAGACCTGCAGTGAAGTCTGAGGAAGGTTGACAAGACTCCTGGCCTGAGCTGTACAATCACAAAGTCAATTTTACTTGTGAACACTCAAGCTAAAGCTGACTTTCAAAGGAGTCCCATATCTCCCTGGGATGAACCTGATTTGGCATCCTTGCTGACTGCAGTTATGACTGGAAGCAGCTTATGGGAAGAATGACTATGCCAACATGAAGATTATTTTCCCATTGTCTTGACCATGAGGAAAGTGGAGATAAAGAACCAAGAATTCATAGCTTATATAATTTCCTGCTGTCCTCCATTGCCTTGTCATCTCTCATGGCATCTCCTTTCTTGCCTTTACATCAAATATTCTTTCCACACGACTACCCTACCCCAGCAGAATAAAATAAATGTTGCTTCACCTCTTCTCCCAAAGCACTTTATAATATGTCTGTGCTATAACAGTTCTTATTTGTCATTTATTGCTTGCATATTTGTCCTTCTGAAAAGTATGAGCTTATGGAGTTCAGGGAGCAATCAGTATACTTTAGGGTGTTTCCAATGATGCACCGTGTTTGCTACAATTAATAAAAGTCAGTAGAAAGATTTGTCTTTGACTGATGAATGGATGGGTGAAGTATATAAATCAATTTTAATTTTCAATTTCTATATTCTGTTATGGTATTCTAAAAACTTATTCTTAAGTTTACATACAATACAATTTACTTTGTGGTTGTACAGTTCATGCATCAGTCTTTTGCCTTTTCACCATAAAAATTCTACCCATGTTCTGTTAGACTTTATACTTTAACATTCCTTTTATGCTGCTATTGTATTTATGGCTGGTATTGTAGATTTAACCTTATTTTTTTCTATAAATATTGGTAGATTTCACCAGTGAAAACATCTGGGTCTGGAATTTCTTTGTTGGAAAGCAGTCAAATATGAATTTACTGTATTGAATATTTATGTGTGATGCTGTTCACTTTTTTGAGTGAGTTTTGGTAGTTTCTGTCTTTCAAGGAATTGGTCTATTTCACCGAAAATTTTACTAAGATTATTTTAATTATTTTAATTTTGTAAAGTGAAAGCTATGTTCTTGATGTGAACTTGTTTATACTCACAGAGTTTTAATTTAGATAGAAGTTTAAGGATTTTTTAGTCTAATTCCATTATTTTACAAATAAGTTTTCAAGAGCCAAAAAAACTCCAAATGAATATTAAAGCTAGAACTGGAATACAGTTTCTATGAATTCAACTATATTTTCTCTTTAATTATTCTACATTCATGTTAGTTCAAAGATCTGAACTACTGGTACATGAAATTAATATGCAACAAAAGCCCAATCTTCCATATTCTCAAGCCAGAGTCCAAATATCTCTGAATATCACAAATAAAAACCTCTTAAACATTGGAACAAGGTGGAGAAAATTTTGAAGAGAAGAAACTTTTATCCAGACATACCACTAGACAGGTCAACCTTTCTGCATGAACTATTGGATCTTTCCTGAAATCAGTGTGGTCACTGATTTTTTAGGTGTCTGTTTTATTTTCAGTAATTTTACTGATCAAAAATTTGACATAAAACAGACATAAATTCCATTAGATTAGTACATCCCCAGTAATTCTTATTACGTTTTAAAATAAAGTAGTATACTTCTAGTTTGTCTGTCATAATAGCATTGTGCATATGTGTAAAACTTTTTAAGGGTATGTTTCAACTTCCACTCTATAAAATTAGGATCATCATAACCATCATTACTTCAAAGGATTACTGTGAAAATTAAATGAGCTAATATATATGAAGCACTTCAACTTGTACCTTGCATAGTGTAATTGCTATGTAAAATGTCTGCATTTTATCTGGAGATTGCACGTTCTCTGTAGGATTCACCTTTTTTGTGCTCTGTGATCATGGAAGCAGTTTTTAAAGACACTTTTGGTTATGAAATTCAATTTCTTATTAGTGTAGGCACCGAAAACAATTTCTCTTTATGTGCAAACACTGTGATACTTCACATATCATTAAACTTCTCTCCTCAGCACAACAATTGCTCAGGGTAGCACTGTTTAATCACTTCATGCTCAATAACATGTAGGTTACAATTTGCCTCCCAAGTGAGCTCATTTGCCTATATATAAATGAAATCTTATAACCAAAATCCGGAGATTGATCCTTCATTGCAAGAAATCTGATGTGGTTTTTGTACAATGAGTCACTCTGGAAAAATTTAGTTCTTGCTCTTTGATGCACTTTCCTTAATTCTGGGATGTGAAAGAAGAATCATGGGATATTTAAAATATTTACTTGCCTTGGTGGGAAGATAGGTTATGGTAGGGTGTCTTGATCCACTAAGCCTCCTCCAATAAATATTCTAAAAACCTAATAAATACTTAAAGTTATAGATCTGTATGTACAATGGATATATTCTCAAAAACTTTCTCATAAATCTAGTCTTTAGGATGTTCATTGTTTTGTAATTGAGAGTCTTCTGCCATTTTCTACTTCAAAATTTCTGATCATTAGTCAATGATCTGTGCTTAGATATTATGGGTAAACCTCTGCTTAGATAAAACAACAACAAACAAATGCGTAATGCAATTTGAATTCCTCTAGTTACAATTTTATAAATTTGGATTTTTTGTATTGCATGCCTCTACTTAGATTTAGATAAAACAGTAACAAACAAATTTGTAATAAAACTGGTATTTCTCCATTTCTACTTTTATAAATTTAGATTTTCTTGTATTGCATGCCTCTGGCAACAGTTGTGCTATTTTGTGCTTTTGATTACATGTAGTATCAATAGAGTTGACAGTTTGGTATTATAGAACATATCAGACTCTGGCTTTTCCTATGACTCGCAAAACAAAAGATTGCAAAATAACTCAGTTTTTTTTCTGCACTTTAATTCATCTTATAAGAAAGAGAAGCGATAATGTTAAAATTTTTTTGTGTCCACAAATGCCCATGTTGTGTGAAATCATATCCCACAATGAATTTTGTCATTTCATGGACTGCGAGATTTGAGAATTCATTAGAGATCCTGCAACTCTTAAGAAACACATCTTGAAATTTCTTTTATGAATTATTTGCATTCAGATTGCTTTTGGCAAGGAATTCTTCAATTTATTCATTAAAATATCAAAAGTAACTTTAAGGGACCAAGCAGAAATCACTTCAGTCTGCTCCAAGTGTGTCCATAACATTCTCCATTCTCCATTTTTATCTTTGTTTTGTTTTGTTTTTCTATCATCTGGGTTTCTAATCTTGCACCTCTTTCTTGTATACACCCTAACATCAGTCCACCTTGGACATATGGTCCAACACTGTCTTATAAGTAGTTCAGCACCCACTGCTAACTCAAGTTTTTTTGTGTGTCAGTTCAGGTTTCTGAGAGGGTATTGCATGCTACACCATGTTGTAGACCCCAAACTAACACACAGATTAGCCATTTTTGTGTCATGCGCCATCTTCAGGCCCAGTTAGCTGTGATGGACATGGAGGAAAGAGAGACAAAACAGATTTCCATGAGCAGAAAGGACAGTGGCCTGGATAGCCTCACTTAAAGGGGGTGGTGGTGGGGCAGGTCCCACGGTTGGAGTCTGTTACATACTTCCTGCTCTCAGTCTCTGCTATTCCCTCTTTATGTCATTGCACAACTTGTCCAACTTGTCCAAGAGGCTAGGAAAGGGAGTTTTGCCTCTTTTTAGGCTATAATTTTAAATAAGAAATGGCTTAAGTCCACTTAGCAGTAACCACGATAACCTGAGTGCAGGAACCTCCGGGAAAGTTAAATCTCAGCAAATGATTGTTCGGGCAGCTAGGACATCTGCCTCTTCCTACACTCTTGGATTCTATTTTAGAGTGAACCAAAGTGTGACCACAGGAAAACATGAATGCCTTAACTGCCAAGTCAGAGATAAAATAAAGCTGCAAACGGCAGTCTGATTTAGAATAGGTGTTATGTCTTACGCTAATTTCAATCAAAATGGGGAACTTTAAAAGTCAAGGATTTGATAATAAAATATTCTGTCTTCTTTCACCCCAGGAAGCAATATACTTTTGTGACAATTACTTTACATTAGTACATTTTATATTTCTCCCCAAACATCTGTTAAATTGTTAGGACAATATATATTTTTGGCTTAAAATGTACATTATAAAAAGTTGCTAACAGATAAAGTGTTTTCCCTGCAGACTCAATTAAGGTGTCTTTAACTGACAAATTATTTGTTTGGAAAGATAGAAAATATGGCCAATAATGATCTGGAAAGATACACGAAAGGCCTGAGATGTGGGCAGTTTGAATTCTGAGAGAATATGCTGCAAGTCTACTTGAAATTGTTCAGGTACAGCTGGGTTCGGTGGCTCAGCCTCTTATCCCGCGCCTTTGGGAGACTGAGGTGAGTGGATTGCCTGAGCTTGCGGGTTCGAGACCCGCCTGGGCAGCGAGACCTCATCTCTACAATAAATCAAAAAATCAGCCAGGCGTGGTAGTGCATGCCTGCAATTCCAGCTACTCGGAAGGCTGAGGCTGAAGGATCGCTGGAGCCCAGCAGGTCGAGGCTGCGGTAGCCGGGAGTGGCCACTGCACTCCAGTCTGGTCGACAGAGTGAGACTCCAACTCAAAAAAAAAAAAAAAAAGGAAAGAAAGAAATTGTTCAAGTACAGGTACAGAGTAGATTTGTCCTCCACTCACACCCAGGATAGCCACTTTATAAACATTTATAAAGGAAGAGTCTTTCCTTCATCTGCAGACATCTTTCTATTTAGTGTATTTATGGCCCTAAAACTAACCCGACTTTTAAAAAAAAATGTAATAATGATGCACTTCTGAAGAGAACTTTCAGGTACTCTGTGTCCCCAAATTTTAGTACATGTACACAGTATAACATCAAAAGTACAAATGCTAAAAACATGTATAAAAATTACTCGAGAGATTGTTTAGATTTTGTTTATTTTTTCTATTTTAGAGAATTTTGAAGACAATATTTAATTAAAAAAAATTCAATGCTTACCTTCTTCAAAGAGAAATAACTAAACAATTAAAATTAAAAATCAAATACAAGCCGGGCTCGGTGGCTCAACCTGTAATCCCGCGCCTTTGGGAGGCTGAGGT
>NW_007248426.1:177175-282268 GCF_000164805.1 Carlito syrichta
CAAATCAAAAAAATCAGCCGGGCGTGGTAGCGAGTGCCTGTAATTCCGGCTACTCAGAAGGCTGAGGCTGAAGGATCGCCGGAGCCCAGCAGGTCGAGGCTACGGTGGCCGGGAGCGGCCACTGCACTTCAGTCTGGGCAACAGAGTGAGACTCCAACTCAAAAAAAAAAAAAAAAAAATCAAATACAGTTAAAAGTTATTTGCTTCCTCAATAAACAGGTAAATAGTTCCTGATCAATAATATTTTTGTTTATTAAATGAGTGCAGATTTTTAGAAAAAAAATGAGACTAAAATTGCTTAGAATGATTTTTTAGTTCTATTTAAAAAGGTATATTTGGGTTACTGTTTATACTAATAATTTTCATTTGTTACAAAATTTAAGATATTCCATACCATATCCTGATATTTTTAGTTAGGCTGAGGAAAGCCCAAATAAGTGAATTTAGCCAACGATCTATAAGATTTAGAGAAAAATTTAAATGCTTTATAGAGAATTGGGGGAAGAAAATAAGATTGCATTCATTGCAACTATCTCTTCTAAAGCCAATCACCAATTCATTCATTTATTTATTCACACACTCACCTTCTACTAAATATTTATACTAGACCAGGCATTATGCTAGTTCCTCCAGGAAAGGCTTAAGTAAATAAATTAGAGCTCTTTCCTTCAAGTTGTTCTCATATTAGTAAAGAAGAGAACAAGTAAATTCTAAAAAATGATGTGGAAATTCAGAGAAAGAGGCTTACACAGGTATTAAAAGAGTACTGTATATGGATATGCAGCCCAACGTAAGCGTATCACAGAGAACTTCCTCGGGAAACAACACCTTCACCTAATCTTAACATTTAAGCAGGAATTAATCTTGCTTAAAAAGAAAGTCTGGAAATTTTAGTTCCAAGACCAACCTTATTAATAACACAGAAGCAAGAATCAACATGGAATGTAGGGGACATGAATCACACAAGGACTATTGAAATATTAAATGCAAGTCAGAAAATGGCAAGAAAGAGAGAAGATGGGTTGGGAAAAATCATAGAAGAGTTTTCAGCTTTCTGGACATGTTTGATGTTATTCTATAAATGTGTAATTAAAGGAGATATTTTGGATGCTAGATAAGTAACATGAACTTGATATCAGACATTGGTAATAGTATTATAGATAGATGGACACTTCACATAAATATAAATATAATAAAATTTACAACACAGTGATTTATTGAATGTAGAGTAAAGTGAGAAGGAAGTCATTGGTGCCTCCAGGTTTTTATCTTGCTCTACTAGATGGTTGGATGTGACATTATCCTATGGGGCTAAGTGTCAATTTGAAAAAACTGATTAATTCAGTTTTGGGCATTATAAGTTTGATATACCTGTTGGTCATTTTCCAGAAGTAAAAAAGGCCAGAAGGCAGTTAATTGTGTGTCTACCTAAAGGCAAAATCTTAGCTACAGATTTGAGAGTCAATAAACTGGTGATTTAAACCTATAGATTATATACATTGAGAAAACTTATATGCAGACCATAAAAGTAGGTGATTACATATTCTTGGCTGCCATATATTGTCTGCATCAAGAATATCCTGATATGCTGACAAATAGTTGCCACTTATTTTGGAAACTTTAAGACAACCAAGAGACTTCCCTGGTCACCATAAGGCAGGTCAATAGTATGGTGATTATGCTCCAAAGTTTCTGAGTTTCCCTCACTAGTCATCAAATAAATGCAAATTAAAACCACACTGAGATAGCACCTAACTCCTGTCAGGATGGCTATCATTAATAACTCAAAGAACAACAGATGCTGAAGAGGATGCAGCGAAAAGGGAACACTTCTACACTGCTGGTGGGAGTGTAAACGAGTCAAGCCTCTGTGGAAAACAGTGTGGCATTCCTAAAAGATCTAAAAATTGACCTTCCATATGATCCCGCAATCCCCCTCCTAGGAATATACTCAGAAGAACTCAAATCACTCTGTAAGAAAGATACCTGCATACGTATATTTATCGCAGCATTGTTCACAGTAGCAAGAACGTGGAACCAACTGTGCTACCCATCAAAAGAGGATTGGATTAAAACAATGTGGTACATATACATGATGGAAGATTACACAGCCATAAAGAAGAACAAAATCATGAACTGCACAGCAACCTGGATGGACTTAGAGTCAATATCACTGAGTGATCTTTCACAGAAACAAAGAACTGAGTATCACATGTTCTCACTCATAAGCGGACCCTGAACAATTAACATAATACCATAAGTAAAGGAGTGGCAGTAGCAGAATCTGTTGGGAGGGGAGTGGGAAAGCAGAATTGACAGTAGTGGGAGTCTATCTGGGGAAGGGGGTCACGCCTCATCAAGAAGGGTGCCTGCATAATGAACATTTGTACACCTAAACCTGAATTGTGCCCCACATCTTTAAAATAAAAAAAAATAAATAAAAGTTAAAAATAAATAAATAACAAAGTTTATGAGGTTCAAAGCACAATAAAATGCCTGGAGTAGGTTGCATTGCATATCACTCATATTTATTTATTTGTTTATTTATTCCAAAATGATTCTTTTTTAAGTTTTAGAATGTGGGGTACAATTTCAGGATTGAATATACAAATGGTCATTGTACAGGTGAAGTTTGGGCCTCACTTTGGTCCCCACTTCACCTGATTTGAGATCGGGCATGCTTATTGAGGCAGTGTACCTCCCTCCCTTGGCAGTTTCCCTTTTAATAGCATTATTATAACCATTCAGGGTCTGCTTATAAATGAGAACATGTGGTACTCGGTACTTTGTTTCTGTAGTAGATCACTGGACTGACAGACTCTAAATCCATCCACGTTACTGTGAAGTCCATAATTTTGTCCTTCTTTATGGCTGTGTAATATTCTCTCGTGCATGTGTACCACTTTTTAAAAATTCAGTTCACTTTGGATGGGCAGCACAGATGGTTCTATATTTTTGCTATTGTGAATAATGCTGCGATAAACATGCATGTGCAGGTATTTTTTTCATAGAGTGATTTCAGTTCCTTCAGGTATATTCCCAGAAGGGGGATTGCTGAGTCACATGGAAGGTCAATTTTTAGATCTTTTGGAAAAGACAATATAGGAGTTCGTATGCAAACATAAATGATCACGAATAGCCAAAACAATCCTCTGCAAACAAAACAAAATAAAACAAAAACAAAGGAGGAGGCATTATACTCCCAGATTTTAAGCTTTATTATAAAGCTACAATAATCAAAACAGCTTGGTATTGGTACACAAACAGGCACATAGACCAGTGGAACAGGTGGAGAGTCTGAAAGCAAAACTTCAATTTCTCAACCAACTCATCTTCAACAAAGCCTCCATTTGAATTTAAAAAGCATTCAAAGTTGCACCCCAGCTTGAAAACTCAAAGGTGATCTCAAATAATCAAAGTTTTCTATCAGCTTTTCCATTCTGAATATCTATTAGCTTAACATATTTATTTCATATTGTGCATGTATTGCATTCACTGCTTTGACGTGCCATTATTATATGCACCATCATTTTGCATGTTGGCTTGGTTATTAACTAATGAGTTGCAAAAAAACTGGGTGATTTTTTCTGAACAAGTCAATGATAGTCAATTGTACATGGAGTTATATATGCAAAAATTTTCATGGCATTGTTTTAGTTTCCAACATTATGTACAATTATATTTAATAGACGTTGGGCATTTGAACTTTTTAGTTGATAGAGAATGACTTTTCTTTTCCCAAAAAAATACATGAGGGTCAAAGAAAATGTTTTCTTTTTATTGTTTAGCTTACTGTCCTTTGGTTTACTAACAGTCCCTCTAGGTATTAAACAAGAGACAGACTAACTTACTTTTTTTAGATTAGTACCTCTAATTTAATTGTTCCTTGCAAATGTGGTAAGCCCATGATCTTCCAAAGAAAGCACATCACTCTATTTATGGATTTTCTGTCTAGTTTAACCTATGGGACATGCATTACCAAGATGATTCTAACCATCGACTCAGGTCCCTTTTACAAGATTAATAACAGATTTTAGTTTTCTGGCAATTAAATAATATCCCTTGGCTTCATTTGTGCCTCACACTTTCCCTATAAACAATGCACTCAATGTGAATTCTGTTGCTCTAGGATATGATTCTCATTTGCCTTTAAAGTTGTACAACTTTGAAAGTACATTACTCCATAACTGGTTTTGCAATTATTTATAGATTTTACCTTGGGGAAAGTTTCCATACACAAGATTATAACGTTAAACAAGATTTGCCTCTTTCAAAACAAAGGGCATACTGAATGCTTATGTAACCATAAGCATTAACCTTGCACACTCAATGGATATCAAGTAAACCCCAAAATTACAAAGAAAAGGCATGAATACATCCAAGCCATCTTTTTACTGTAGCTTAATAGTCTTAGCCTTCCATTCCCCCCAAATCTCATAAATTGTTTATTCATGTGTAATTGGGGAGACTACATTTCCTGTGAAAATTAAACTAAGTCATAGTACATTTGATTGCTTTTTAAGGGTCTAAGTACCCTAGTGTCCTTATGATACTGTTCTGATACGTGCTGCTTCATATTTTGGCCTTTGCCTCTACTTGGGTTCTAGTAATTTTAAATACACTGCTTGCTGCTGTGCTAGACAATATGATTTAATGTATGCAATACTCTGTTTTTATGAAAATTATTGAATTGTATCAGGATTACAAGATTTGGCAGTTTCATGAATATCATTTTAGTACCATGAGAGGGTAAGACCAATGCTTTTAATTCACCATTAGAGGGATTGTGTTATATTTCAGGATCATGGTTTACTTATCACTGCATGATGAACTCTAACATTTATTTAAAAATTATAAGTTTTTTGAAATTCTATTTTTTAAAATTCTTTTCATCAGAAAGATCTGCAAGTATCTGTATTAGTTTACTAGGGCTGCCATCATAAAATGATGCCAATTTGGATACCTTAAATAGAAAATTATTTTCTCCCAGTTTTAGAGGTTTGAAGTTCGAGATCAAGGGTCAACAGAATTGGTTTCTTCTGAGATCTCCCTCTTTGGCTTATCAATGACTTGCCTTCTTCCCTGTGTCTTCATATGATCTTTGCTCTGTATGTGTCTGTGCCCTAATTTCCCTTCCTTCCTTCCTTCCTTCCTTCTTTCCTTCTTTCCTTCTTTCCTCCCTCCCTCCCTCCCTCCCTCCCTCCCTTCCTTCCTTTCTTCCTTTCAAGTTGGAGTCTCACCCTGTCACCCAGGCTGGATAGAGTGCAGTGGCATGCTCATGGCCACCCCAGTGTCCACCCGCTGGGCTCAGGCCATCCTTCCTCCTCAGTCTTCCAAGTAGCTGGAACTCCAGGTGCGTGCTACCACGCCCGGCTAATTTTTTGATTTATTGTAGAGACGAGGTCTCGCCAAGTTGCCCAGGCTGGTCTCAAACTCACAGGCTCAGGCAATCCACTCACCTCAGCCTCCCAAAGTGCTGGGATGACAGCCTAATTTCCTTTTCTTATAAGGATATTACTCATATTATATTAGGGCTCACCCTAAGGATATCATATTGACTTAATCGCCTCTTTAAAAGCCCTATATCTAAATTCAGTCACATTTTAAGAATTCCAAACTATGAATGTTGGGAGTACACAATACAGCCCATAGCAGTACCTTCTCTGTGTTTGCTACTGGACTTTGAGTAAGTAGTAAAATATTCAGTCTTTTATTCAACATACGTTAAGTAAGTCAGTGGATATTCTAAGTGCCGAAGATGTAGTGAAGACCAAAACACGCAAACAATATTCTAGCGGAGATTATGTAAAGGCTAAATGAGTCATTGATGTTGAAAACTTGCTGCTGCATTTTATACTAAATTTCAAAACCATGTATATTAATATGAAAGGATTCTGTGAGAACTGACAAGCAAGACAATATTTGGTCCCCCAAAAAGTGTAGCCTTTCGTGGCTTGCTGGAAACTTCTAATTCTCTTTGTTTTCTAGCAGTATAAACTATACTATAATGAATTTGGAGTCAATGTAAAATAACTCTTAAAATAATTAAGTAGCATACTCTTATTTTTCTATCTATATGATGGCAAGGTGTCAGATAGTAGACAAAACTTAAAAATTTAAAATGCAGTTTTATTAAAGTTGTATTGAAATAAAATGCCTATTTTTGTTACTAATGACAGATTTAAAGTATCTATTGCACATCTACTAGTATAGTCACAGGACCAACATTTCCAGCTTTGTTTTTTTTGTTCTCTGTGAATAAATCATTTATATATCTATATAAAAATGCCAATGAAACAGGTGAATTTGAAGTACAAGTTCATGACTGGATCTATATTTCTATAACCCAATTATGACTTTTTCATGAGTTTTTATATCTAATTATTATTTATAAAATGGATAAGTTTTGTAGAAATGAAAACAACATTTAAAAATTCCATCCTGGGCCACCTCTTCGGGTCTCCTCCTACCGTGGGAGCTTTTCTGTCCTCTCAATAAATCCTGTTTTCTAACTTTAAAAAATAAATTCAGTCCAGTTCAAGAGTTTTCTTTACATCTCAAGATTATACCTACTCATATGTCTAGTCCTGGCTCTACATTCTCTGTACTTATTCTATTGTCATGCTGTGTTACTGGACAAACCGTCCTCCTGTCCCTCATCTAGCCTGGGGTCTATGCTGACATCTACTGCTGGTATCCTGGTCCCATCTGTTTCTCATCAGGAAAGATGCTGTATGATCAGGCCAGCAGTTGACGGGGTTGCCTGTGGCCATCCATTATACTCGAGAGCGTCACTCTGTCATTGCATTGCTTGGTAGGTAGATCAAACCATCTAGATGTACTTCTAAACCATCTCTTCAATTTTAGACAACTTCCTGATAGACAAGTCTATTCTCACTTTAGCTCACTTCTTTGCCTAATGGAGGACACAGTGAAAAAAGAAAACAAAACAACTTTCTTTTCTCATTCCAGTGATTTAATTTCTCTTCCTTTCCAGAGTGGTCTTCTGTTTATATAGCTTGGGAATGGTAAATGATGGCTAGGTGAAGAGAAATAAGTGGTCTGTTAGTAAGTTCTGGAAGGGTTATGTGACTCCCACTTGTTTGAAGCTTTCTTTAGAAAGTGCAATATTTGAACCTTTTCTGTCCCCAGCATTTGGTCCAAGTTCTAGAGAACTAGAAATCGTTCCACTTAGTTTTGTGCTTCTTAGATATATTTTTATCTGATCGGGTTTCCTTTAAGGTGTATAGTTTGACATGTATCATAGTTTGCAGACTTGTCTCAACTCTGGAATAATTGTCTCTCAGTAGAAACACAATGTTCCTTTGATCAAAGTGAGAGGCTTAAGTCTTTTGATCAGCAGTTTGAGGTATAAATCCTTGATTCTGTCTCATATACTCAATGCGACTTACATGAATAAGTCAATGTACTGATCCATAATTTTGTAATTCTTCAGATGTTTATTAACAGAATAAAAGAGGATGGAGATCAGAAATGACTAGTTGTGACATCACTGAAAAAGGAACATTTCTCCTAAATGTAAGATTTTTGTATTACCAATTAGGTTTTAAACATTTCTTTAACGGATTAGAGTATGGACATATCTTATTTTGGTCAGTATACTTAGGTTGCCCTGTGGTTAGAAAAATGGAATAAAGGGATTTTTCCGGGGCTTATTTTCCACATACTGGTTTTATGTCAGTAAAATTATGGCCTAATAACATTTGTCCTAAGCATCTCATAGATGTTTATTGCTCAAAGACATTTATTTCTTCAGTGTGTTATAAGGGTGGCAAAAATGATTTAGCTGCAAAAGCAGAGTCTAAGAATTTACTGCAAATTGAAAGTAAATCTACTTTTCAGCCACCACAGAGATGGCTATCCATCTGATACAAGCACTGATTTACAAGAAAAATGAAAATATATAACTGAAAAAAAAAAAACTAAGCCATTTATTTTCTGCCTTTGATCTTATATTTTTTGGAGAGGAACTAAAATTAAGGATTATTCCACCCCTAATATACACTTGAAATATTTATCAATTAAAATGTTGACTCATAAATGCATTTGAATAATTAACTACTTAACAGAATTACATAACTGAATACATATAAATTAGCTTATTTTTAATTATCGTTTTTTGGGTTGCATCTAATTGTAGTGATAAGACTTGAATCACCCGCATTACCTGTTTTCTTTTGAATTTCCTGACTAAATTTATATATCTTTTTTGGGTATAATAAGTTAAGATTATTTTAAAGGTTCTTTTTAATGATTACCCTTCTGTTGTTAATAAGCTTGTTTTGAGCAATGTGTTCTCATTAGAATATGAAAAAAGTGGCTTCAGGAATTATGTTATTCATGTTATTAACCATGTTATTCATGGGTCCATCACTAAGACTTCTGTGACCTTGGACAAGGCACCATTTATCTGAGCCTTAGCTTCCCCATCAGTCCAATAGACAAGATGAATATTACTTAATTCTGTCATTGTGGGGTTCAAAAATAATATAAACTATATGTTTTCAGTCACAAAACACTCTGCAAGTGATTCCTCTTCTTAACATAAGTATTTTGAAGGAGCTTGAGATGTGTTTTACCTGTTTTCCCAAAGTCTGTCTTAAAGTCATTACTGACCAGAATGTATATCTAAACCAGACCTTGCCATTTGTGTGTCATTTTTTGGTGATATTTGGTCTCTTGACTGGTCCTTTCCATGGTTAAACTAATGTACTTTTACATCTGTCTACAATGGGAAAATAAAGTGGGTGGTTTTCTCAATTACGTACACAGTCACATCGATGTAGCTAGTTAGCCTGATTGCTTAGATCTCAGAGACCTTTTTAAAACATCTTTTATTTTTAATCTCAATAATTGTTTCATCTCACTATCTCCATTACTCTGCTTATGACCTGATGAATTAATGAAAGAAGATGAACTACATTTTAGTTATATAAAAGCAGTCTTTTTATTTATGAAGTCTTACCTGTTTAATAAAAAATTAGCAAGCTATTTTACCTTTTGACTGCAAATTTGATTTTTAAAGCAGTTAATTATTATAAGTAGGAATACCAAATGGGATATTTATTTTGGGAGAAAATAAAAATAGTAAGAGAATAATCTTTTAGACAAAAAACCAGAGAAAAGTAATGACAATTTCCAATACATATCTAGCTTTTCAATATTAGCTGTATAAAAGATTATAAAATCTTTTGAACAAAAGGTCAGAGGAAAGAAATAAAGACTTTCCATACATACCATTAATGTTACTCCCCATTTCTCTACCATCTGTCATTTGATATGAGTAAGAACCTTTTCAGAATTGTAGTCACTAACTTTTAGAGCTTTGCAGTTTATCTTTGATGCTTTCAGGACACACTGTCCCATAACTGAACAGACAATTGTATATTTCATACTGCATTTAAAAATACCGAATCGCCTAACCACATACCAGGTCAAAATAATAATAGCTCATAGAAAAAAGTTATCATTGTGATTTTTCCTTATTTCATTTAATTTTTCTAAAAGAGAGCTTACCATTGCAATGGAATAGAAATGATGTTTTAAAATATTTTAAATATTAGAAATTAATGTTTAAATATTTTAAAAATTGAACCATGTATTATTACTGATCTTTTATTTTTGAAACCATATTTTGATAAGGAACTAACGCTTAGCTGTAAGTTTTAAGAAAATTCAATTGGTTGATCATAAGTATTCATTAAATAATAACTGTATGCTCTGGATTTAGTAATAATTCACTATATGCATGCTGAAGTACATTATTTCTGGGGACTCATGAGATTGTTAGCTCCATAAGAGCATAAATTTGTCTTAATTTCTAACTACTTTATTTTTTACCACTTAATTTCTAACTACTTTATTTTTACCACTTACGAGTGCCTGGCACATACAAGGTTTTGAATAAGTAATTGTTGAATGAGTGAAAGGTCAATAGTTCACTGTAACTACTGTCCATGTGCTAAAATCTGTGACTTGTTCTGGGGATACAGAGAATACATGTGCCCCTGGGGCATAGTGCAGTGGGAAAGATGGCAAGCAAATGAGCACAACTCAAAGTAACTTGCAACATAACAGAGGTATGGACCAGGTGCAGGGATAGCACAAAGGAAGGCATGCCTAATTCTGCCTGAAGTTGATAAAAGAGGTCAAAAATAATTGAAAAAAGAGATGATAGTTTGGAAGAGTATTGAAAGATGTGTGAAACTTTATCAGCATGTAGGAGCATAGAAATGTGGTAATGGAGAATAGTTCTGTAAAAAAAAAAAAAGAAGAAATAATAAATCTGGGAAGTGGAAATCCAGTAGTCTCTGAAGAGTTTCATGAGACATGCTAAAGAGTTTGAACTTTATCTTATTGATAAGACATTTAAAAATTTAAGGAAGCCAGGCTCGGTGGCTCAGCGTCTAATCCCGTGCCTTTGGGAGGCTGAGCTGAGTGCATTGCCTGAGTCCGTGGGTTCGAGACCCGCCTGGGCAACTTGACGAGACCTCATCTCTACAATAAACCAAAAATTAGCCAGGCGTGGTAGTGTGCGCCTGTAGTTCCAGCTACTTGGAAGGCTGAGGCAGAAGGATCGCAGGAGCCCAGCAGGTTGAAGCTGCGGTGGCCGGGAGCGGCCACTGCACTCCATTCTGGGCGACAGAGTGAGACTCCAACTCAAAAAAAAAAAAATTTTAAGGAAGATGTTGTATAGAAAGGCTATCCTAGCTATGGAGTAGACAACAGATTGGAATAACTTAAGTCCCAAAGCGATGCAACTGCTTAGATGTGTAATGAAGTACTTTACTCTCCAAATCATGTAGGTTTCAACTAGAGTGGTCCAAGTCAGGATAGAAGTGAAGGATATTTTGTTATTCCAGAGCTGTTCAGAAGCTAGAATGGATATGATTGAATAAGGCAAGTGAAACATGAGAAAGACTGTTGAATGATTTTAAAGATTTCTGGCTCAGATAACTGAGTGGGTGGAGGTGTCAAAAGCTATAAATGAAAATTAGACCAAAGAGGGAAAATTTGGCATAAAAATCGTATAGTAATTAGTTTGGTTTTGCTGAGCTGAGGCATAGGTGAAAAAAATCAAGAATATAGCACTGAAGAACAGAAGATAAATCAAGCTTGAATTTCAATAGATATAGGTAGTCGGTAAAGGCATATGTTTAGACAAATTGCACCTGAAAAATGGGAAGGGCTTAGAATCAAAGATGGACAAAACTCTGTGAAAAACTAACATTTAGGTTTTCTAGATCTGGTGAGTAGGTAGGAGAATCTGTGAAGTGAGGCAGTAAAAGGATCAGAAGCAGAGGCAACATGAAATATCAGATGCAGGGGTTGACAGCACTTTCTCAAATGCATTAGAGAAAGTAAGTGGAAGAAGATTACAGGTGTGTGTTATGTTGTACTTGTAGAGTGCCATTGGTGACTTTAGCAAGAAGAATATTAGTGTGAGTGGAAGCCAGCCACAGTGTCCTGAGTCATGAAAATGATAAGGTGCAGGCAAAAAGTCCACATCTTTAAGAAGTTTGGTTGTGACTGGAAAGACAGGGAGAAACATAGCCCTTGATAATAGTTTCTGAGCCACTGGATCCACCTTTCCAGAAAGATTAACTCTATTTCTAGATGATTTCGTTTCAGAAACAGATAATTCCCTCTTTTGATTTTAGCCCGAACTAAGCATGAGGAGTATGTACTGAGAAGAGTAAGAATTGGTGGAGATAAAAGGGAAAAAAAAAAGAGGCAAAAATAGGAATGGCATGTTTGTGGGGCAAGGAGGAAAAACTGCAGAGATCTATGTGGAATCTGGATAATCAAGATATGTTCCAATCATGGAGGATCTTGAAAAAAGGGCAAAACAGCACAGAAACAAAATCTTTGTCTATTTTGTTTTCTCAACAATAGAAACTCAACAACTACTCGTGAAACGCAAGATCTGGTGTGTTTGAGTGGGGAAAGTGGGAGCAGTACCTTTACTTAAAGTGTAGTGAAACGTTTAGTATTTAGAAATGCCGAACTGAGCCGGGCTCGGTGGCTCAGCCTGTCATCCCGCGCCTTTGGGAGGCTGAGGTGGGTGGATTGCCTGAGCCCGCGGGTTCGAGAACCGCCTGGGCAGCGAGACCTCATCTCTACAATAAATCAAAAAATCAGCAGGGCATGGTAGCGCATGCCTGTAATTCCGGCTACTTGTAAGGCTGAGGCAGAAGGATCGCCGGAGCCCTGCAGGTCCCGGCCACCTCACTCCAGTCTGGGTGACAGAGTGAGACTCCAACTCAAAAAAAGAAATGCTGAACTGGAGATCATTCGCTGATAGCCCTTTGAAACATCTAGTAGACAGGTGTGGAAGACTATGGTTAGATCTTAGTTGGGTCTGTATGACTAGGGAAAGACTGACAGCAATCAGTGTGCAGAAGAAAGATGAATCCACAAGTGGACCAGAACTTCCTGGAGAGAAATAGCATTGTCAGATTTATCAAATAAAAATATAGGATTCCCAAGTAAATTTGAATTCTAGAGAAACTATGAATAATTTTTTTTTTTTAGCATCAGTACATTCCGAGCAATATTTGGTAGCACAGGATAGAAAATACAAACAGAGAACAAACATATCATATACATTTATAAACTTATTTTGAAGTTTGCACAGTACTGGATAGGAAGACCTTTTTTTGTTTGTGTGTGTGTTGGAGTCTCACTCTGTCGCCCAGACTGGCGTGCAGTGGCTGCTCCCGGCCACCGCAGCCTTGACCTGCTGGGCTCCCGCGATCCTTCCCCCTCAGCGTTCCAAGTTGCTGGAACTACAGGTGCACGCTACCACGCCCGGCTAATTTTTGATTTATTGTAGAGATGAGGTCTCACCAAGTTGCCCAGGCGGGTCTCGAACCCGCAGGCTCAAGCGATCCAGTCACCTCAGCCTCACAAAGGTGCAGGATTACAGGCTGAGCCACCGAGCCCGTCTCTTTTAAAATAACTTTTAAAAGTTCTTTACACAAAGGTAAAAAATAAAAGCTATAGGAGTATTGAGGCAATCATTCTCTAAAAAACAATTTTGAAATAGGTGGGGAAAAGTACAAGTATTTTTGTCATTTTTAGGGGATGCAGATTATTTTAAGTTTTTTTTTGACAACAAAAAAATGCTTCAGTTGCTCTTCTGCTTTAGCAGGAGAAATTCTATTTTAGGGAAGATTTGGGCAAAGAAAGGTCAGTAATTTAATTTTGAGAAACATCTTTTTTGCGAAACCCCTTTGGCCTCTCTTTTGATCAACCATTGCAATCTTGCTCAAGCCATAAATCATACACTATGTATAAATAAAACAAGTAATATAAGGTCTTTCAGTGACCTAAAATATTTATGCTGACTGAATAGTTAATGAAAGAAGAAATATAATAACTGCACAACTTCAAACCTAGCTGTCCGGCCTAAACAGACATATAGAAGTTATCATTTCCAGTTGCCTGGCACACACATGTAAGATGCATGTCACACTATCTTGTAAGGTGCTTGGCATTTATCAATAAGTGAACAGGGTATAATCTGGACCTAGAGCGAAAAGGCTGCATTTTTTTGTAGGAGGATAAAGATTTTTCTCCTTCTATCTGAAATGCTTTTTTATTATTTTAGCTGTTTTATATATAATTTCATACAGACATTCTTTTACATAAATGTATTGTAATAAAGAGATCCCATTTTTGACGTTCAATCCCTGACAACTTTCAAATCCTTGCCTTCCCCTTTTCTCTTTTCCTGATGTCTAGGCAGCACAATAAAAAAGTCTAGTACCCTCTGTTTCTTGGCAGTGGTGGAAATTTCAAAGCTTCACCTGAGTAGGTAATTCTACCTAGGCTGTACTCCCAGCCACAACAAAGCTCCAAGTCTCCACCTCCGTTCTCTCTGGTTTAACTCTGAATGAAACATGAATTCTTTTGGGGAAATCATTGTGTTGTTTGCTACATGAATAATACATTTATAGCATAAGCATTGATGTTTGCATCTTTTGTCCTGACAACCAAAGTACCTGGGGAGAGGAAGCATGGCCCAGCTGCCAATAGGGATGCTGTACCCCAGAATAAAGCAGGGACCATATACATCTTTTCCATTAGTACAGTCATATTGTGTTGTTTTATCCCTTCCATGCTCATCTCTCATCTCCTCTCTATATCAGCAACCGCACATAAGATAACTACTATTTTGACTTCTATCACCATAGATTAGTTTTGAATACTTTAAAAGTATATATGTTGAATAATACAGTATACTTTCTTGGTAATTTTGCTTAACATTTTGTTTGTGAGATTTATTCATCTTGCTGTCTTTAGACTAGTCAGTTCACCTTCACTGATCTGTTATAGTCCAATAAATGTTCCACAATTTATTTGTCTGGGTTTTGTCTGTTATGGAAAGTAATTCTATCAGCATCTTTTCCTTCACCTCGCGGTGCACATTTCTATTGGGTATTATCTGAGAGTAGAATTTCTGGATCTTTGGGTGTGTGTATGGCTTTGATAGATAGTGACAGAGTTCTCCAAACAGTTTATACCAATGTATACATAGTGTGAGGTTTTAAAATGTATTACTTATACTTCTAAACAGAATCAACTTTTATTCTTACACTTAAAGCCACTAGTGAATATTTTCTATGTATTTCTTTTTTCATTATTGATAAGTTTCAGAGCTTAGCCTTCTTTGTGCAGTGAGTTCTCAGAATTTTAGGTTGTCTTGACATCCTTTTTTAATACAAGTTTAATCTTCTCATACCAGAAGCAGGGACCAGTCACCCATGACAGTTTCCAGATCTACACCACACCCAAATGGCTCAAGCTGGTTGCCACAGATAAGAACTTAGAGCCATCTCTCCCACCCAGCAGACTGGACTTTCTGATTTCCTACTGTTTCTTTTAAATTGATCTTTCAGGCATTTGTCCATAAACTTAAGGTGACTCACACCCTATTCCCTTGTACATACTGCTAGTTGCCACACACTCTTCTCTCTGTCTCTCTCTGTCTCTCTCTCTGGCTCTTCATTCCTACCTCATGTGACCCACGGAAGGAGAACTGCCTTTCCAACTCATTATGTCATGTTTGCCCAGGATCCTAAGTAAAAATCATAGAACTTGTTTACTTCTGTGGTGGTGTATTGAATTTGTGTCTTCCACTTGAAGAACCAAGGACTGCTTCAAGTCAGTTGTTTTCTTTCAGGACTCCTAGGAGAACACAAAAGCTGACTCTCAGTGACTGGTAAGGCAGGCATAAACTGGACACAAATCAGACAGAGCCACAACAGTGTCTGCCAGTATAAACAAGTTTCCTGTGTGAGAAACCCCCTGGTTGTAGATTGAACAACTAGACAATAGGCTGTCTGCCAGGTAAAAGGCACACTGTGATCACCCACATCGAGCTCCCCTTCATTTCCTGTTAGGGCAGGGTTTCTGGCAGCTCTGGCACTGGAATCCCAATTTAGCTGGGGGCTCTGAAAATACAATATTACACAAATAAAAAATATGAAGTCATAGAAAATGCTTCAAGCTGCTGACAGTTTTTCAATTGTGTTCTAATTATATCTGTACAGAATAGTTTTTATAGAAGAGTTTTATACTTGGCTTAAGTCTACAAAAAGGAATAGTTCCCAGCGAAGGGTTAAGAAGGAGTTGATAATGCACCAAATCCTAATATCACTCAGAAAATGTATTTCTTGTATTACGTGGGCCCTTTGGCCGGCCTCTCTGCTTGCATGTATTAGCGATCATTTAGAACAGAAAATGGTATGGTAAGCTGAGCCCACTCACATTCTTCCCAAGGAAATGTGGATTGGTCTAATCTAGCTGGAAAACTATTTGCAGGGTTATTAAGAATTAAGCAACTTGACATGTTCTTAGTCTTTGCTTTTTAGGAAAATACAGGGGCATTTTCTTTTCCTTCTGCTGAAATGAGTATCTAATTTAGTTCAGGCACTTTATTCCCCCTTCCTATTAGCTATGATGATTACTTGTATATAAATTTTTAAGATAGCATATACAGCTCTTAAAATGAAGTGGCGGTGACTGCATTGGGCTGTTTATTTTTCTTGTGAAGTTTAAAATGCTGATGATAAAGTGATGACATCGATGACAAATGTACCCTCAATTTTCACATAAACTCCTCCAATAAACCTAATCCATGATAAAATAGGCATAATAAATCCATGGAGAAGGAACTCATAATTCATTAAAATGTGATGAGAAAATTGGCTTGTGAGGAAAGTGTTTAATTTTGTTCTGTTTGGTCTTTGTTCACACTCTATTTCAAAATCAATTCAAAGTAGATTTAGTAAGACAAAAGAGGAAGAGGAAAGAAAAATAAAGAAAATTCTAAAAGATGAATCTTTATTTTGTTTTGAGATAGGATAGTATTGCCAAGGTCATTTTCTTTGTTTTCTTCCACTGCATTTATGTTTATGTTTGCCCTTTTTAAATCAAATGAAAAACTCACAAAATTAAAAGGACAGAAGATTTGACTGAAATTGGGATATACATATGGCAAAAACTTATATAACTTCAATACACTTACATTGCTTATAAAAGTATCTTATTCAGTACAGTAAACATATAATATACAGAGCTTAAGAAATATACAAAAGAGAAAATTTAAATATACAACATTTATGAAAGCATATTTGATCATGCTAATAAAAGGTAAGTATTCATTCAGGCAGTATTTTTTTCTGATTGCTTTGTTAGTCAAAACAGAAATTATAAGGGAGACAGTTTTAATCAATACCAGTCAGAATATGATGAGCTGAACCCACTCACATTCTTCCCAAGGAAATGTGGATTGGTCTAATCTATTCTGACAACAATTTGCAGGGTTATTAAGAATTAAGAAATTTTAACACGTTCTTAGTCTTTACTTTTCTCTTTTATACATTTATTCTGGAAAAATCAATTTATATTAAATAATAACATATAAAATGTTCATGGTAGTGTGCTTTATAACATCCCTGAATTTGGTAAACTGAAGAATTTGAGGAAATAATTCAATATGGTATTATACATCCATATAATAAGGTATTGCAAATATTAAATCTACTTGCAAAAATGTCATGATAAATTAAATGGCTAATTAAAAAGGATTAAATTTGTTGTGGCATCGTCTTTCAAGTATTAACAAAACTCAGTGTCCTCTTCTCTCTGACAACACAGCTAGTTAGAATTCGTTTGTAGTTATGTATGATCTTATGACTGAGTGCTGATCTAATGGGATGTTTGTTGAAAGGATGTGCTCGTCCTCGTCCCTAAAAACCTCCCATGAGAGATCATCCATGCTCGTTCCTTCACATTGAGCGGATGGAGACAACCACGGTGACTTTAGAAATAGTGAGTTGGTAGTGGAGAACGCCTGTCCTTGAATGAACACTACTCCACTCTCACACCCTGCAAACACCCACACTCGTGGCTGCTCATGATGGACCAAGAATAATCTTCTATCAGATTTGAGACATTAACGCTTTGGGATGTGGACTGATGAAGCAGATACTAGTATTACCATAAATAATGCACCTGTAGGAAGTGTTTGCTGTATGTGAAGAGATGGAAAGGGAGAGAGAGGGAGGGGACGGGAGGAGGAAAGGGGTTGAGAGACAGAATGGTAGGAAGTAGGAAGTGTGCAGACAAATTTAGAGTGTTTTCACTTTTTTAGGTAGCACAGATTTCTCTAACACATACCAGGAGTACAGATGGGCAGATAACATTGAAAGCAATAACACAAATAGTGTAGGTTCCCTCTATGTAAGTTTGTGGAAAGTAGAGTACAGCTCGTGTAATTTTTTTTTTTTTTGAGTTGGACTCTCACTCTGTCACCCAGACTGGAGTGCAGTGGCCGCTCCTGGCCACCACAGCCTTGACCTGCTGGGCTCCGGCAATCCTTCCTCCTCCGCCTCCCAAGTAGCTGGAACTACAGGCATGCGCTACCACCCCTGGCTAATTTTTGATTTATTATAGAGATTATGTCTCGTCAAGTTGCCCAGCTGGGTCTCGAACTCGCAGGCTCAGGCAATCCACTCACCTAGGTCTCCCAAAGTGCTGGGATTACAGGCTGAGCCACCAAGCCCGGCTAGTTCGTGTAATTTTAGAAATCTCTAGGAGTTGTCCCTATAGTGTGTCTTGTATTTACATGGAGGCTTTAGCTGTGCTAGCATCCTTCAGCCATGACCTCTTAGGGCTCTTGGGTTTCTCCACAGTGAATTGCTATGGCTACGAGGTATTACCATATCTCTGGGGGTATTTCTAAGGAATCAAAGTCAACAAAACTGAAACTCTACTTTCAAATATAAATCTTTTCGTTTTATTCCCTCAGTTTCAGCACTTCAAAAAAGCCAAAAACAATGTTTACTGTTTCAGAGATGGTATCTTTCTCTTTGGTGCACTGGGACAGATAATGTGTTTCTTTTATTAGGGAATTAATTCTGGCAGACAATTAATGATGCTTAATAAAATAGGCTGCTCAATTTAACAAAGTGTGATGATAACATTGGAACATGGCCAAAGTGTCATCTTTTCTACCTGGAGTTAAGGTGATTAGTAAAAAATAACAATTTACTAAGAGTTCTTCCAGTGAAGTGGGGTGAGAAAATTTAATTGTATCAGGTTTATCCTTTAAGTAATTTATATTTTTGCTCTATTACATATTGTCACATTTAATCCTTACAATAAATATTTAGTTATCATTACCATATTAACTTAATACTATTTCTAATGATAATCTAATTCTTGTTAGCATTTTTTAGATTAATTATAATCATATCTTTAATAGCACATTTTAAAAATTTTTATATTTTATAGATAAAAACCTAACGTAATTTTGCTTTTTACTCACCCAAAACTATACAATTTTGGCAAAATTAAGATGTAGTACATTTTTGCCAGGTTCCCAAGAAGAATCATCTTGAAAGATTCAGTGACCTTTGGTGGAGGGAATATGTCAGCTTGAGGCAGCCTCATAGGGAGAGAGAGAGGAATAAATGCATGGACTTCACTCCTCTACCTCCTTCTGATCTCCTGTCAAACTCCCTGTTCCCCAAATCCAACCAGATGCCAAAGGAAGCTCTTTTATGGTTCATGTAAGTCAGCCCTGGGAGATGAGGCAGAGAAGATTCACAAAGGATGGAGGAGCGGGGTGTCCGCCATTAAACCTCGAGTTCCATTTGACTAGTGATGCCCCTTCTACTGCTTTCATCTTTGAGAAGATCTTGTCCTGTGACTTCCAAGGATTAAGTGATGATTCAAAAGGTCTCCACTCTTGTTCTTTTCTTTTCACGTTTATATTGTTCTACTATTGGTAGAAGAGAGACGAGGAGATGGAGATTAAATGAATGATCCCTTAATATTCCATTGAAGCCTGTGCATTATAAATAGTAACCAGAGAGTAAAAAGAAACTTGTACTAGAAAATTGTTATATTGTTGGCAGCTTAGCTTCAAATTTTCTTGCTATATACATGATCTTGTATTCATCAATTATGTGCTACCACCCAGACTTTTCATCTGGAGAAGGATATATACACAAAGAGGTCCCAAGAAATTACTTGAAGTTACTTCAGTGGAGTCAAGAGTTCCACAACAGAGGTTGCAGATGTGAAAGGATATTCACTTCTAGTGGCATCATCAGGAATAGACCAGGGGTGGCCACATAGGCAGCTGTTAACCAGACAATTACTTTGGCAAGACCTTGGCTTTCATCTCTGCTACCCAGAAGACTACCTTAATTTCTATCACTTCTTTGTTGACTCTGGAAGACATCTGGTGTCCTACTCATAAATTTACCTTATACTTGAATTAGCAAGAGTAGATACTATAGACTGAATTGTAACTTTGCCTCTCAAAAGTTTATATGTTTAAAATTCTAATTCCCAATATGACAATATTTGAAGATAAGAACTATAAGACGATAACAAATGTTAAAAGAAGTCATAAAGGCGGGTCTTAATTCGATAGGACTGGTGAGCTTATAAGCATAACCAGAGTTTTCTCTTTCATTCTGCATGTGCACAGAAGAAAGGTCACGGGAACACTCAAATTGAAGGTGACTGTCTACAAGCCAGGAAGGAAGGCCTCACTAGAAACCAACCCTTACAGTGCCTTGATCTCAGGTTTCCAAACTCTAGACCTGTAAGAAAATAAATGTATGTTTCAAGTCACCCAGTCTGTGGTATTTTGTTGTGGCAGCCTTAGAAGATCAGTACAGTAGGTTTCTGATATTCTCAACAAGGCGTTTGACAGGAACAAATCCTGATGATGGGACTAGACCATTCTTTTTCAAACTTTAAGTCACAACCAGTGGTGGGTTGTGAACGCAACTTAATAGATACCAATAAAACTTTTTTAAATGGAAAAAAATAAGAGAATGTAACAGATGAGAACTTGTCATAATGTTATAATGCATCATCTCCAGCAAGATTACGTATTGGTTCAAGTGAAAGTTTGTATCTGTGTGTTCTTGTGTATATGTATATGTGTATATACACACACACATACACACACACGTACACACACACACACACTCACCCTGGGCTCAATGTAAAATATACTTTGGAACATGGGAAATAGTCAAAGAAAAATATGATTACAGAGCATTTTACAATATTTTTATTGTTTTTTTTCCTGCTATGACAGATTGAAGAATTTGGAGTCTCACCTAAGAATGGGTCAAAATAAAGTAATTTGGGGATGATTTTTAAAAATTTGATGTTAAGAGAAAACAAAGATTATGGCTCATTATGAGTCAAATCAAAGATTTAAATTGTGTGATTTTCACTTTTTAACATTTTGTATTTTAAGATTTATTGTAGCATGTTAAAATTCTCTCTAGCAGCAAGGACACTAAAAGTAGGGAGAGAAGAAAATATCAGTGTGTGAAGGTAAAGAGGAAGCCAGCAACTAATATTTACATTGTGTTATTCAATTTGCTGATGACTTTCAATTTCACGTATCCCTTAATTTGATCTTTGAAAAAATGTGTGAATGTTTGGATCTTTATGAATGAGAAAGTTACAACTCAGAGGTTGTACTTTGTATAAACTTGTATCTTACATGTATAGAAATCAGAGGTAGCTTAGCTGGATTCCAAACCAAGTTTATTTGAATATTCAGCAAAAAATTGCTGTATTTAGATTTCAAAATTTGTTATTCCCATTATTCTGTTTAAGAATTAAAATTCCGAGTAAGCCAATTACTTAATTTTCACAGTCTCATCTCTGAGTTAGAGTGATTCATAATATGATTAATCTAAGTTAAACATTTCAGTGTTATTTATTTGCAGTGTGTCCCTTAACCATTTACCCCCAGATTTATGTATATTTGGAAGTCCAAGTGATTTAATCTAAAGAGGCTTATGATAAAATGGCCTGTGAGTCACTTGGGAAGTGATTTATTAGAAAATAAAATCAAGGTACACACACTTGGTCTAAAGAAAATAAGTAAATTCTGTAGGGAAATGGTGATTCTGATCATACTGAATGTGTTCCTGAGTATTTTGCCTTATCCCAGCCCAATTAGACCCATGTTTGAGTCCCCCAAGAAAGGGGTTGCAGTAATGAGTTCATTAAAGTTAATGACACTTCAAAAACTTTACTCTTGCACACTGATTTTGTAACCCAAGACTTTATCAAAGTCGTTTTTCAGTACAAGGAGGTTTTTGACAGACTTCCTAGGACTTTGTAAGTATAGAATAACAAGAAGGCAGAGAAAAAAATAAAAGAAATTCCTTTTCACAATAGCCACACGAAAAAAAACCCTTGGCATCCCCCAGCCAGAGAAGTGAAATGCCTTCACAATGGGAACTACAAAATGCTGTTCAAAGGAATCAAGGATGATACAAACAAATGGAAAAACATCCTACGCTCTTGATTGGAAGAATCAGTATTGTCAAGATATTCATCCTACCCAAGGCAATCCACAGATTCTATGAAATACCCATCAAATTACCAGCATCATTTTTCATAGACCTGGAAACAACAATACAGAAATGCATATGGAAACAAAAAAGAGCATGGATAGCCAAAAGAATCCTCAGTAAAAGAAACAAAGCAGAAGCACAACACTTCTAGACTTCAAATTTTATTCTAAGGCTACATTAAGTACGACTGGTATTGATACAAGAGTAGGCACATATACCAATGGACTAGGACAGAGGTTCTTGAAGTAAAAACATGGTCCCTCAACCAACTTATCTTCAACAAAGCCATCACTGACCATTACTGGGGAAAGAAGACCATATTTAGGACATGGTTCTGGGAAAATTGGCTAGACACATGAAAAAGAATGAAACTGGACCCCTACCAATCACTACACAAAAATAACTCAGAATGGATCAAGGTCCTAAATGTAAAATCTCAAACTATAAGACTCCTAGAAAAAAGAAAAAAAAGGAAACATACTTCTGGACATCAGAATAGGCAATAAATTCATGACCAAGTCCCCAAAAGTAAGTGTTACAAAAGCTAAGACAGACAGATGGGATTTCATCAAACTGAAAAGCAAAATAAACCATGAAGAGAGTAAAGAGATAACCAATTGTATGAGAAAAAATATTTGCAAGTTATGTCTCTGAGTCCTAACATCCAGGATCTACTAGGAACTCAAATGAACTAAAATGAAAAACAAAAAGCCATTCAAAAGCGACAGAGAACATGGACAGATACTTCACAAAGAAGGATATACAAGCAGCTAACAGACACATGAAAAAATTCTTAGCCTCACTAGTCATCAGATAAATGTAAATCAAAGCCATAATGAGATACCACCTTACTCCGGTAAAGATGGTTATCTTTAGTAAGTCAGAAAACAACAGGGTGCTGGCACAACTGTGTGAAGAAAAGGGAATGCTTCTACACTGTTGGTAGGAATGTAAGCTAGTCCAGATTTTATGGAAAGCAATATGGCAACTTCTCAAAGAACTAAAAAATTGATCTTCTATGTGATCCAGAAATCCCTCTCCTGGGAATATGTACAGAAAAACATAAATTGCTCTACCCAAAAGACATCTGCACATGCGTGTTTATTACCACACTATTTACAAGAACAAAAGCAAGGAACCAACCCTGTTGTCCACTGAAAGTGTACTGTATGAAGAACATGTGGTACATATACACAGTGGAATATTGCACAGCCAAAAAGAACAAAATCATGGCCTTCACAGCAACTCCAATGCAGTTGGAGACCATCATACCAAGTGAACTATCACAGAAACAAAAAACTGAATACCACATGTTCTCACTCATAAACAGCCCTGGACACTAGTCATATTAGCACAAAGGCAAAAATCAGAAGTCTCTGCTAGGGGAGGGAGGGAGAAAGGAAGGAAGGTTGCATGTGACAAAACAATGAGTACCTGGTCCAATACTAAGGGGAAATAAGGACCAGATAGAAGCCCAAATGTCACCTGCATGCAGCCCTCTTATGCAACAAATCCTCACTTGTACTCCACAACTCTAAGATAAATAAATAAATAGATAAATAATTTTTTAAAAAAACTTTACTATGCAGTCTATAATATAGGCAATAAATGAACTCTAGATGACAGTGTAGAACCCCATTCCTTTTTAAAAAATTTTTTGTCTCAGTCCTGTTGTCCAGGCTGGGGTGCAGTGGCATACTCACGGCCACCTCAGCCTTGACCTACTGGGCTCAGGTGATCCTTCCACTTCAGCCTTCCAAGTAGTTGGAACTACAGATGCATGCCACCACACTCGGTTAGTTTTTGTGATTTGTTGTAGAGATGAGGTCTCACCAAGTTTCCCAGGCTGGTCTCGAACCCCCGGGCTCAGTCATCTCGCCTTTGGCCTCCCAAAGGGCTGGGATTACAGGCTGAGCCACCGCACCCGGCCAGAACTCCATTCTATACGTGAGATAATTACTAAACACAAACCAGGCACAATAGTTTAAGAATACTAGAATAGAGGGAGGGAAAATGAAGTAGGAGAAAACATAAAACATCAAGGTGTAGTCTCGAAGCAGGTTGAAGGAACCAACAAGGATAAGGCAGCTGCTCCAATCAGCAGCACCAGCAATGAAATAGGATACATCTCCACACAGCTAGAGTGACCAGGGTGGAATAGATGGGTGCCACAGATGCACTCACAGGAAACTTAGGTATTTAGGGCATCGTAAATCTTCTCTTCTACGCATGAGTTTATTTATTTAACAAATATTTTTGAACAAAGTACTGTATTAGGTAGCAGGGGCACCAGTATAAACTAGATAGACATGGCTCCCACCCTGATGCAGATTAAGTCTAGTTGAGGAGACAGAAAAGTGAATAAGAAATATGTCTGCTTTGACTGTTTATGTGTCATTAGGGGTTTGGTGACTGTCAGGTGGGGAAAAGCCAGAAGAGAATGATTGGTAACAGATACTGTGATGCTAAAAAACACTTCAGGTTGGTGTGACCTGAGGGAAATTCATTTAAAATGCTTCCATACCCCTGTTGTAGCATTTAGCACATTCTGTGTTTTGCTATGATGATTTCTATACCAGTTGTGTTTTTCCATCTAGTTCCAGACTGTAGTTCAGAATAGAAAAATCATTGCTTATCTTTGTATTCCCCAAAGCAAGATGCCTGGAATCACTCAGTGCAAAGTGGGTCTGCTTAATTATAATGAATAATGGGATGCTATTAATTGTGAAGTGTTGTTTTAAGAGTCTGTACATTTGAGACAAACTGCTTTAGACTAATTGTTTTAACTGTTTTGGTTATTTAATACCATGCAAAAGAGGATTGCAGCAGGAGGTAAAAACCATCCCTTTTCCCAGGCCAGTGCTCTGGTGCACATGGGATGTAGACACAAAGCTCTTACCCTTCTTTGGAAAGAAGAAAATTTTGCCATAGTAGCGATGAAGAGGAACAGTCTTACAAGAAGTAATACGAAAATACGTAGAACTCACGAGTTTAGAGTGCAGTGCCTGTGCTTTATATATGAGGAAGAGAAATTCTTGGTCAATAAGACTCTACAAAATATTTTGAATACTTGCACTAACCAAACATAGTGTCTAGAATGGTCTTTAGATTAGTCTGCTGGTTTAACAGAAAAAAAGAAATTTTCTTTGAAAATTTTTGGTCTGAACAAGATTTGGAAGTATTTTGAATACAGTTATAAAAGTAGGTGCTACACTTCAATGAACTATATCAGAATTTAGTTTACTTTAGTTTTAATTGTACCTCATAATTTTTCCCTTGGGGAAAAAAATCTTGACTCATTTGACAAAATTTATAACAGCTTTATTTTTTAAATTTTTATGTGAAGCAATCATTTTCTTAAAAATTTAGCCATTATTTTCTGAGTACCTTGTCAAAACACTCTCTTTTATTTGAATTATTAAGCTTTTGTGTTAAAATTGTTTTAATATTTCTTTTACTTTAGACACTTTTAGTGACATTTTACTGGGTTTTAATTTTTAAGCTTAATAAATTCATTTCAATGTATTATTGTTAACATTATGCTTTTAACCACTAGTGAATAAAATATATTTTACAATATTTATTTTTAAATTAGGTAAAGAATAATATGCTTTTTGAAAATGTAAATAATTTTTAAAATTAATACATAATAATTGTATATATTTATGGAGTATATGCACTATTTTGATATATGCATATAATATAGAGTGAACAAATTGGGGTACTTAAGACTATCTATCACTTCAAACAATTATCATTTCTTTGTGTTGAGAACATTTCAAATCTTCTCTTCTAGTTATTTTGAAACAAACAATAAATTATTGTTATTTGTAGTCCTTTTACTATATTATTGAATGCTAGAACTTATTCCTTTATTCTAACTGCATTTTTGCACTCATTAACCAAACTTTTTTTTTTAACCTTCTCCTTCTCCCTATCATTTTCAGTTGCTGGTAAGCATTATTCTATTCTCTACCTCCATGAGATAAAATTTTTTCACACTCAGATATGGGTAAGAACATAAAATATTTGTCTTTCTGTGTCTGTTTTATTTCATTTAACATAACACCCTCCAGATTCACCCATGTTGCTGTAAATAATAAGATTTCATTCTTTTTATAATGGAATAATATTACATATAACTAATTTTATTCATTCAGCCATTGATGAGCATTTAGGTTGATTTCATATCTTGACTATTATTAATAATGCTGCAATAAACATAAGAGTAGAGATATCTCTTTCATCAACTGATTTAGTTTCTTTGGGATATATGCCCATCAGTGGAATATCTGAACCATGTGGTATTTTTGAACCATATGGTATTTTCACCAACTTATGAGTATGCATATTCTTGTCAGCCCTTGTTTTTATTTATTTATTTATTTATTTTTGATATTAGCTACTTTGGGGTGAGATGGTATTTCACTGCAGTTTTAATTTGCATTTTTCTGATGATTAGTGATGTTGAGCACTTTTTCAAATACCTGTTTGTCACTTGTAGGTCTTCTTTTGAGAAATGCCTACTCAGGTCATTTGCCCATTTTAAAATCAGATTATTTGGTTTTCACCTTTGAGTTTATTATATCTTCTGGTTATTAATCCCTTGTCAGTTGGATAGTTTTCAAATATCTTCTCCTATTCTATGGGTTATCCCTTTACTCTATTGATGAACTGTTTTTCCACTGTGTTGTAGCTTTTTAGCTTGTTATAATCTCATTTGTAAATCATAGTATGATATTTAAAGGTAACTATCCTTTAAAACATCTTCAAAGACACTTCATTTACTTCCTAACTAATATTGAAAGTTTTTGGTTTGAAATGTATGACTTTTTATAGATATTTGGTTCTGTTTCATTTGCATGAATTTGTATTTTAAATTTACTGAATTCTATTAAGCATCTCCTGTGTACATTACATTTTGAGTTTTTCTGTCTATTATGAAATTTCAGCATAACACATTCTATCCTCATGACTGGCAAGTGCCATGAGGGAAGGAGAATTATATTGGAGCTCAAAGGAACAGATACTTCTTTCATATTGGAAAGATCAACAGGTTTTGGAAAATAAGAGTTGTTTGACCTGGACTTTATGAAAGTGTTAGATTAAAACTAGCACAGAGTAGAGAAAGGTGAGTCACTTAAGAAGAGAATAATATTCAACTTTCTCACTGAATCAACTGCTATATCTTAAAGTATAACCCAACATCCTATCCAATCTAACTTGAGACATTAGCTGTTTCCCAAATGTATTATAACTTCACAGGTTCTGTGCTTGTTTTTATTTTACCTTCTTCCCATAATTTCTTTGGTAATACATGTCTGGTATTGTATTCCATATCATTATCACTTTCACAATTCCCCAACCTAGATAAAATAGACATAATCTTTTTTCCCCTCTCATAACACATGTACCTCTTTTATGGCATTTTACATCAATATATATATTTTTAAATTGGTTAATGAGACCAAGTCTTAATCTAACTAGAGGTTGTCAATATTGTGACACTCTCTCTTCACCTTCTGCTGAATTTAGTACAGCATCCTATATGCAGTACACTCTCAATAAAAAGAATTTTACTTTAAATTGGTTCCTCACTAAACTGTTAGAATGTTGGAATAGTGATCTTCATCTGAAATACAGTGTCTACCTTAAAAATGGGTTCAAATGACTTAATACAAATACATGGAAAATTCTTATTGGCCTAATTATTTCCTACTAACCTGCTATAATACATCAAAAAAACAGAATTTTATTTTTCTCAAGATGGCAGATTAGAGGCTTACAAGCTTGCCTCACATGTTGAAACATTGTGAAATAATATAGAAAGACCAATACAGTGAATCCCAATTCTAGAAGAGAAAGTATATTCATCAGAATGGTAAAGGACATCCCAGACCTCAGAGAGGAGAAGATGGGTGAATAGCCCTCATGATGGCACTATGCAGAGAAAAGTGAGTGATAGTCCAGAACATGGGATGGAACTGAAAATTCCCCTCTGAGAATACCTTCCAATCAAGGATCTGCTTAACTCAGACCATGGAAGAACACCCCATTTCTCCTGGGCCCAAAAGCTGTCTCAGGAAGAGAATGAGAATTGATGAGAGGGAAAGACACCCAGTAAAGTCATAGGCATTTTCCCAAATCTCAGTCAGTGAGGAAGACACCATTGTGGACCCGGGTCCAGTGTCTCAGCATTAGTGACTGCTACAGGCATTTTAGTTTCTGTCCAGAGACTAGGCTTCTTGCTCTGGATGCAAGGAGAGGCAACCTACAGCTATAGCAGGGCAGGGAGCATAGTGATCATTCCAGGGTTTGGATCCAGACCTGGGCTCATCCCAGCCATAGGCTGGGAATAGCAGGGAACCCTCCCAAAGCCATATTTCCCTTCCAGAAAGAGAAACAGGCTGCCAAGGTCAGAACTGCAACCTGGAATTGGTCACTGTGTGCCGCTACTTGGGTGCCCCACCCTGCCTTGCCCCTCTGGGCAGTTGTGGCAAGGCCCCAGCAATACCAAGGAACCCCAAGAATAGCAGTCTAAATGACAGGAACCTAGCAGGGGGTCTCCACTTCCAGGTTCTGAAACCTGCATCATGAACAGAGGGAGAGTTGCTGTAGCCACTGTTTCTCATGAACAGTGGTCCTGAGGCCAACGTCCACTTTGCAACCTGAAACTCTTCAGCAAGTGTCACTGTTGAGGACTTCTGCTTCCTTCCTGGACTAGTTGAGGTAGCATACCCCAGACATACTGAGGAAAAGGAAGGCCCACCACCCATACACAACTGGGAATGCAGTGGTAGGAGCCAGCAGGAGGGTCCTTACTCTCTTTCACTTGAATCAGTAGCCTAAGCAGCATGAGAGTTTCTTATTCCATGGTTTCTACCCAAATGTAAGGCCTGAAGTCAAAGTCAGCTCTCTGACCCCAGGATTGGGCTGTACCAATCCTGTACATTGTGGGGTACCACAGCCTGCCCTGCATGACTGTCAAGGAAGTGGGCCCAGTACCAAAGATCAGGTAGTTTCCATTTCTCTGTAGATTAGTAGCCTAAGCTGTCCCACCCTTCTTGGACAGTGATCCTTGCACAATGAGACTCCCTGTGCTCCATGCTTTAGCATACCCAATCACCTGAGCCATCCCTTCCCCTGGGGTGTCCTTGGTGCTGTGGTGCTGTCTCTGCTCAATTCTCAGACATATCCCCAGGTACCTGGAGCTCCCACTCCTTTACAATATGAGTTTAGACCACCCTCTCCTTCCTGAGTAGAGAACTTGATTCAGAAGCCTCCTAACACCTCATGGAGGCATACTTCTGGGCATGTGGAGGCCGGACACAAGAGCCCGGCTTGGAGCAGGTGCCTGTGCCTGACACTGATGGACCTGCAGGTGGTCCTGTTCAGTTTGGCCTGCCCATCTTGTTCTCACTCCTTTAGAGTTGAGCTGAGAGCCCAGACTACAGTGTCCTCTGCAGAGCAGCTCACTGCTGAGACAATACTTCTGTCAGTAAATAAATCAAGTAAAGACCTGTTCACATTGACACTAGGCAGCTCTTGTCCATCTGCCAGTTAAATGTTGCATTACAATAGGTAATTTGCTGACATTAGCACATACCACCAATGTACAAGTTAAGTCTCCTGAGACCCCTGCTATCCTAGCATCACAAGAAACAGTGATCTAGCCCACCCCACCTCCATATCACTATTAGCCATCCTAGCCTCACAAGAAGCAGTGATCTAGCCCACCCTGCCCCCGTATCACTATTACAACAAACACCTAGGAAAGCCTGTATACACAGGCTGTCTATATAAAATAAACTCACACGGATTAGCTGCCACGGATTAGCTGCCACAGTTCACTCAGATAAGACAGCCCAGAGAAATAGCTCTGAATTTATGAAAAAACAGTGTTGCCCTTCCTAAAGGGCACATCAATTCTTTAACAACAGAAACTAACCAAAATGAAATTCCTGAAGTTTCAGATAATGAATTAAGAATTTTGATTGCAAAGAACTTCAGTGAGATGCAAGATAAAGCTGATAACCAACACAAAGAAATTAGCAGAACAATTCAGGAGATGAAAGAAGAGATTGGCAACATTTACAAAAAAAAAGGAACTAAAAAACTCAATGATAGAGATACAAAACACAGCACAAAGCGATAGCAGTAGTCTAGAACATGTCGAAGAAATAATCTCAGAGATGGAGGACAGGTCCTTTGAAGTAACCCAGTCAGACAGAAATAATGAAAAACAATTAAGAAGAATGAGCAAAGCTTATGAGAAATATACTATTGTGTAAAGTGATCAGACCTACAAATTATAGTCATTCCAGAAGGAGAAGTTAAAGTAAAAAGTATAGAAAATATATTTGAGGAAATAATTCAAGAAAACCCCCTTGGTCTTAAAAGAGATACAAGAAGCCCAAAGAACTCCTGCAAGATACATTGCAGGAAGAACATCACCAAGGCATATCCTTGCCAGATCCTCCTAAGTAAATGTGAAATAAAACATCCTAAGAACAGCAAGAGAGAAGCACCAAATTACTTATAAAGGAAAGGACACTAGACAAACAGCAGACTTCTCAGCAGAAATTCTACAAGCCAGAAGTGAAGGAGGGCCTACTTTTAACCTCCTTAAAGAAAAAAAAAAAGTTAGCCAAGAATCTTATATCCAGTCAAGCTAAGCTTTACAAACAAGGGATAAAGTCCTTTTCTGACAAGCAAACACTAAGGGAATTTGTCATCACTAAATCAGTTCTACAAGAGATCCTCAAAGGAGTTTTAAACTTGGAAGCAAAATGATGATTCTTGCTATCACAAAAGACCACATAAGTACAAAGATCACAGAGTCTATAATGCAAGTACATGTTTGAATCCCCAAGTCAGCTAGTTTACAGTACTATGGCAGGAACAAGACCTCACATATAAATGTTAGCCCTGAACACAAATGATCTCAATTTTATACTTAAAAGAATTAGAGGGGCAAACTGAATTTAAAAAAAAAAAATCATATGCTGCCTGCAAGAGACCCACCTACTGGCCAAAGAAGTCACAAACTCAATGGAAAGGCATAGGAAAAGATATATGAGGTGAATGGGCAACACAAATGAGCAGGAGTAGCCATTCTCATATCAGACAGCTCAGACTTTAAACCAAAAACAGTAAAAAAAAAAAAGACAAGGAAAAGCAATTGTATAATGATAAAGGATACAATTAAACAAGATTAAGTTATCTTAAACATATGCATTGAATGCCGGAGCACTCAAATTTATGAAGCAAATACTACTTGAACTTAGAAAATATTTATAGCAATACCATAGTAGTGGGTGACTTCAACACCCTACTAACATAATTGAAGCAGAAAATTAGCAAAGAAACACTGAACTTAAACTGTATTATAGACCAAATGGACTTAACAGGTATCTGCAGAACTTTCCACTCAACAACTGCAGAATATACATTCTCATCTCTGTATGGAACATTCTCCTAAATAGACCATGTGCTTGGCCATAAAGCAAGTTCCAATAAATTCAAAATTATCTCAAGTATCTTCTTGAACCACATTTGAATAAATTAGAAATCAACACTAAGAGGAGCTCCCAAAACTCCACCACTACATGGAAACTGAGCAGCTGAATGACTCTTGGGTAAACAACAAAATTAAGGCAGAAATTTAAAAAAAAATTGTTGAAACAAATGAAAATCGTAACAAAACATATAAAAACCTCTTGTATGCAGTATAAGAAGTTAAGAAAGAAAAGTTAAGATTAAATGCCTATGTAAAAAAAGATAGAGAAATCCATTATCAACAGCTTACCTTTGCACCTCAAAGAATTAAAAACTCAAGAAAAAACTAAACCTGAAGCTAGCAGAAGAAAAAAAACAAAACAAAACAAAACAAAAATTACAGTATAACTAATGAGGATGAGTTAAAAATTGATATAAAAGATCAATGAATCAAAAAATTTTTTCTTTGGAAAGATAAAAAAATTGACAGACTACTAGCTAGATTAACCAAGAAGCAAAGAGAGAAGACTCAAATAAATTTAATCAGAAATGACCCCTGTGACATAACAATGGACACCACAGAAAAAAGAAAGGTCATCAGAGTCTACTATGAATGCCTCTATGGTAGCTAACCAGAAAATCGAGAGAAAATGGATAAATTCTTGGAAGCATAGAACCTCCAGGGCTGAACCAGTAAAAAAAATAGATACCCTGAATAGATCAATAAAGAGCAATGTAAATTATTCAGTAATAAAAAAACCTACCAATAAATAAAAGCCCTGGGCCAGATAAATTTACAAATTTTATCAAATGTACAAAGAAGAGTTGATACCAATCTAATTGGAACTATTCCAGAAAATTGGGCAGAAGGGATTCCTCCCTAACCCATTTTATTAAACCATTGTCACATTGACACCAAAATCAGGCAAGTACACAACAAAAAATGAAAACTACAGGCCTATTTTCCTAATGAATATGGATGCTAAAATCCTTCACAAAATACTAGCAAACTTAATTCAATAGCATATTTTTTTGGAAATATCCATTATAATTAAGTGAGTTTTACTTCAGGGATGCAGGGATGGCTCAATATCCACAAATCAACAAGCATGATACACCATAAACAGAAGCAAAAATAAAAACTGTATGATCATCTCAACAGATGAAGAAAAGGCATTTGACAAAAATCCAACATTGCTTCATGATAAGAACACTCAACAAACTGGAAATTGAAGGAACAGTTGTCAAAATAATGAGCCATGTGTGACAAACCCACAGCCAACATTGCATGTTCTCACTTATATGTGGGAGCTGGACGCCTACAAAGATACCTGTACTGCTATGTTCTTTGCAGCACCATACACAGTAGCAAAATCATAGATCAACCTAAGAGCCCACCGATGATTGACTGGATAAAGAAAATGCAGTATATATTCAACATGGAAAAATATGCAGCCATAAAAAAAAGATTGAAATCATATTCTTTACAGCAACATGGGTGGACCTGGAGATCATCATCCTATGTGAATTGACTCAGAAACAGAACACCAAACATTGCATGTTCTCATTTATATGTGGGAACTGAATTCCTACAAAGATAGCAATAATAGACTCTGGGAACACCAATAGGAGGGGAGGTGGGAGATGGAGCTATGGTCCAGAAATTACCTATTGGGTACAATTTTCATTGCTAAGTCAATGGGCCACCTGAGACCCAATTCCCACCACTGTACAATATGTTCATGTAACAAACATACATCGGGACCTCTGATTTAAAGTAAAAATGCAATAAAAATAAATAAAAATAAATAAAATGCAGAATCTAAGTATATAACTCTTAAAAATTGAAGAAAATTTATTAGAATGCATTTCTAAATCTAAATACATTGATAAACGATGCCATACTCTCAACCTCTAACTGATGAGGATGCTGATATTGAAGTGATACAACTCCAATGGAAATATGTACTCTTGAAGAAACTACATGACTGGAAAGTTTAACAGCTGAAGGAATTCCAGAGCCAGTGATCTAATATCCAAACTATTAATATATAAAGAATTCTAATGAAAAAAAAGGTAAGGTGCGGTGGCTCATGCCTATAATCCCAGCACTTTGGGATGCCAAGGTGAGAGGATTGCTTTGAGTCTGGGAATTTGAGACCAGCCTAGAAAGAAAGAAAGGCCTCCTCTCTTAAAAAAAAAAAAAATAAAACAAAAAAGCTAGGCATGTTGGGAGGCTGAAATGGAAGATTGCTTGAACCCAGGAATTAGAGGCTACAGAGAGTGGTGTTGATCATGCCACCACACTCCAGTCTGGGCAACAAAGTGAGACTCTGACTCAAACAAAACACCCAAGTCAAAGCAAAAGCAGATCAGTCAACAACAGTGGTCATGGCAGCAGTTTTTTAAGATACTCAAGGCATTTTGCTCATTGACTTTCTGGGTGAGTAAGTGGACAAAACAATAACATGTGTTTATCAGGAGATTGTTTGGAGAATATTACCCAAAAGTTTAGCAGAAGAACACAGATGACACCTTCATCAGAAAGCTTTTCTCCACTATAATAACATAATAATGCTCCTTCTCATTTCTGTCAACAAACAAGGGCAATTTTGCTAGAGTTTTGATAAGAAATCATTACGCATCCATCTTACAGTTTTGATTTGACTCCTTCTGACTTTTAACGTTAACATTAAAAGTTAATTATTAAATTAAAATATTATAAAACTTTATATTTATTAATATTACTGTTGTTAGTTTTTTTTAAAAAAATTAAGAGTCACTCATTTTTCTTTAGGTAATGCGGTAAAAAACAAAAAACTTCATTGACATGGTTAGATTTCCAGGACCCTCAGTTCTTAAGGGGTGAACTAAATAGTATTATCATTTTAAAAAGTGTCTTGATTTCGATGGAGCTTATGTTGAGAAATAAAATTTATATTTTAAGAATTTTTATATTTTAATTCCTTTTTCAATAAACTTTTGAAGTTTCCCTTTATAGAATAGAATGAGTAGTAAAATAGAAATAAAGAATGTTTACTTTGGGTTAAAAAAAAAACACAGTAATTTCTCTGTACCTTGTTTTCTTTTAAAAATAGCAATAATAAAACTGATCATTTTGTATATTTATCTGTTTTTTAATTTTCTATAGTTGTATGGAACTAAAACTGCATATATATAGCACTGACCAGAGGATATACAAGACTCAGAATAAGATTTCTAAAAAACAAACAAATTATTTGGCAGTTAACTCCTTTGCTCACTTTTTTTTTTCTATCATATTTTAGACTTCTCACCCAACTAAAACAATCCTCTTAAAATTCATGCTTATCCACTGGGCAGTTAATTGAATATTCTTACTGATGTTTTCCTTGCAAATATAAGATTATATAGATAAAGGCTCTTTTTAAAAATTAAAAAAAATAGTTATTGAGAAGAACTCCTGAAATATATTATTTGAGTATTTTAAATCAGTAAGAAAATTCCAATTACTTTCAAGTCACATTTTCTGAGAATACAGGGAATATATGGCAAATGTTGGAAGTTTTCAATTTCCAAGACTCATAAATATTGAGTCTCTAGTTATATGTATTTGAGGTTTTGATATTCGTGGCCATGAGAAATTTGGATATCCAGACTGCTAGACTGTAAAATTTTTAATTATATTCTTAATCTCAATTTTGTTTGATGAATAGAAATGGAAATTGGAATGATAGTGACTAATCCCTATTAAAAATCAAAGATATTTTTATAACCATATGCTATAAAATTTGTTGAATAATCACCTCCATCTCTCAGTGAGCTGTGTTTCATATGATTTGGCAGTGGGCTTAAAAAAAGTTTTTTGTAGCCGGTCTCTGTGGCTCAGCCTGTAATCTCACGTCTTTGGAAGGCTGAAGTGAGTGTATTGCCTGAGTCCGCGGGTTCGAGACCTGGCTGGGCAACTTGGCGAGACCTCATCTCTACAATAAATCAAAAAAATCAGCCGGGCGTGGCAGCGCATGCCTGTAATTCCGGCTACTCGGAAGGCTGAGGCGGAAGGATCGCCAGAGCCCAGCAGGTCGAGGCTGCGGTGGCCGGGAGCGGCCACTGCACTCCAGTCTGGGCGACAGAGTGAGACTTAACTCAAAAAAAAAAAAAAGTTTTTTGTTAAGCTAGAGGATTAACTGTTTTAGGACCTTGGATCTACCTCTTTGGAAGATTTACAATATGCACTAATTACCAATATAGATAGGGTGACCATATAATTTATGGATGCTTTGGATAGTAAAAAGGATGCTAGTTGCAATAATGCTGGCACAAGTGAAGACCAAGATTATCCTGGGCCAAAACTGGGATGAACAGTTTAGGCAAAAACTATGCATCTAAGCCCAATGCTGGTGAAATGAAACAGTAGAGCAGAGTTCAATCAGTATTTTCTTGCCCTTATTCCTTTTGTTTCTGTCTGCTCTGCTAACTCATTCTCTCTTTATTCAACAAATAAATTTTTTTAATTGATCAAGTTAATTTATTAAGTTGTAGAATCAGGATTCAAACCCAGATCTCTCTGTCTCTAAAGCCCATGTTTTTGACTGACACTACGGGAATTTATTTATTTTTCCTCTTTTTAAAAATAATTAATTAATTTATTATTATAAAGATGTGGAGTACAGTTCAGGACTAGGTATACAACCATTGATCATGCAGGTACCCTTGTTGATGAGATGTGCCCCTCCCTCCCCTAACAATTTCCCCCAACTGTCAGTCTCACCCCCACTTCCCCTGACAATTGTTTATCACGGAAACAAAGAACTGAGTTCCATATGTTCTCACTCATAAGGTGACCTTGAACAATTATAATGCTGTGGGAAGGCGGTTGGCAGTAACAAATATATTTTGAACTACTATTATGTGCTTGACGTTTGGCTTATTCTCTGGTAAGAAACAAAGTTTCTCTTAACTTTATATTCTACCCAAAGTTTCAACTGTCTGTTTCAGGGTAGTGTCATCAACACCACACACAGCTCTGTTGATGAATGCACAGGATGTAATACAGTTATCTGTGGGTTTGGCTTTACTATACCTTTGAAGATTGTTAATCATTCCAGTATTAAGATGCATTTGGTAGTCTATTTCCTGGCCCTATCCTGCCTGATGGATACTATTGTTGCACCGTTGTTTATTTCCCACTCAGTAGCTAGCTTTATCTACTCTCTTCTGAGAGTGTCTGCTGCTTGAGGGGTCAATTTTTCTTCTCTTTCATCTTATTTTTGTGTTTTATATTGCTTGTATATTTTGCTTCATGATGCATCTTGAGAGTGTTTTTTACTGCTCCTGAGCTACAGAACTTTCAAAAACTATGAGCGTTCTTGGCCTTTGTTCTCTTAGTTATGTATTTAAGTGATCTAATATGGCATACAAGCACTAACAGAAACTAGACACTATGCAGGTTTACATATATTTATATCTTTTCATGAAAGTCTTATGAAATAAAATTGCTATTATTTTTTCACATGAAGAAAGGAGGACTCTGGAATTAGACATATTGTAAAAAATTGCATCGGAATGCAAATTCAAGTCTTGTTTGACTGTAGAGGCTTGTCTTCCAGTGCCTTGTTATAAATCTTAGGCAATCAAATAACTATTATGTTTATTTGTATACTGACCTTGTGTAAAAACTGTTAGCAGTTTATTCATATGATATTACTGGAACCAAAATATGAAAAACAGTAAACATATAATTTCATATATGAAAACCTTGAAATTGTATTACCAAATAGATCCGGCCTTTTAACTTTTTTTTCTTTTAGAGACTTGGAAAATTACAAATAAATTTTAACATATTTCTGTAACCTATTTATTAAGGAAGTAAGTTATGGAATTTACTTTTTTTTTAACTTACATGTTACTTATTTTAAGATTGCTGGGTTTACATTTTAAAAGTGACTTTTAAAATTAAAAACATATTTATTTATTACAAAAAATAACTCTATGAAGTTTACTATTTATGTGTATATTTGACAGGATATAAAGCACATATGGTAAATTTATAAGTTGCTTCTTTTTACTTTGCTGTGTATTACTCATATTATTTTAATTAGAAACTATAACTGTCAATAATTAGAGTATTTGATATTCACTAAGGGAAAAAGTTCACAATACAAATATTAATGAATATATTTGGTATCATATATCATTACACTTTTAGAGAAAAAATGGATTCCTTGAATTTGCTCTTACCATGGGATTGCTCTTGCATTAAGTAGTACATTCAGTAGAATAAAGTTAGCTTCAGCATGAGTTCCAGGAATGAATTTCTAAAAACAAATGGGGAATTGTTGCATTTTCAAGTACTGTTTAAGTGACAGCAATGGTATCAGAGAATGATTAATGTTTAGCTACAATTTTCCATGTTAAAAAATCTCTGCTCAAGTAAGTAAATCTGTTGAGCATCATTTAACTTTTAAGATTATATTAACTGCTTACTGAAGTATAAAAACCTATTCTTCAATGATTTGTTTAAAGGAACACTGGGGAAAAAAATCAACAAATCACACATTATGAATTTTCAAGGAATGCATTAGGCAATATACATATAAAATTTAATTACCAGTGTTAAATAAGTAAAAATTGTATCTTCCAAAAATACACCTAGAATTATTTTTTATAAAAATAATGCAAATTAAAAAAAATATATTATTTTATCCTTGAGGAATAAAGTCTCATATCTTTTTTATTATGTAAAACAAGACGTAAATTTCAAGTTCAAATAGAATAAATATTTTAAGAAAGTAATTTTATGTCTGGTCATTAACTTCTTGGTTTAAAATAAGAACATAATTATGAAATATGCAGTAAGCTGCTTATGTAATTTTGACCATTTCTTTGCAATTCTCAAAGGAAATGCACAAGCTAAAGTCTTGAGACATGCTTGGGTCTTATGTCACATATTTAGGGACCAGCATCACATGGAAAAGGAATATATTGCAATGTATTTAAAAAAAGAGTGCACATTCATAATTTCAGTAATTTTTATGGCTTAAACTAATAATCAAAATTTCACTTGAGTTAAAGATATCACATTTCTTAAGTTTATCAAGAAAAAATAAAGATTATGATATCTTATTTTATAATCTAGCAAAATAAAGGATCTGGAAAATCAGTTCTTAATAAAATAACTTGCTTGACATTTTTTAAGGGTATAGAAGGAATTCGTTACTCAAAACTAGATACATTTTAAAAATTTTCTTTATAACTTTTAGAATAGAGTCTGAGGCTATGGAATTTTGGCCCTATTTTCAGCAAGAGTATGATCAGGGTATCTTATCTGCTTTAAGACATTTATGACTTATGATAATTTCTTCCACTATAGTAACCATTTTAATATACATATCTATATATCTCTCAGTATACCTTACAACATCATGTTATATAACTTAAATATACACAAAAAACATAATGAATGATTGTACCCTGATCTTTTCATTTCATATTGCCTCTTACGGGATTTGTTGTTTCAACTATACAATTTGTCATATAATTCTCTAAGAATTGCTATCATAAGATGCTCATGTGTTCCCTATTATAAAAATACCTAAAATATTTTCTTTGGTTTATGCCTGACTCTTATCCTACACCACATAAATTGACTAACGGTGGATGGGATTCAGACAGGAATTTTTAAAAAAGTCTTCAGGTGGTTGCAATGTGCACCCAGAGTCAGAATGCATTTTGCTGATTCTTAAGTTTCCATTCTATTTCTAGGAGACTACTTGTTTCTGTATTGCTATGTGTGCATCTAGCCAGAACTCTTGCTCCAGAATTCCCTCCCTCATGCCTTGACAGAACTTTCAGTGGTCTTTTCTCCAGGTCCTAAAGCTAATATCTAAAAAAGAAATTGTTGAAATACAAATGACAGAATAGGACTTATTTTTTCTCTATTCCAAACTACGAAAGTTATGTGTTTCTCGAGCTGAAGTTGTCACCGGTTTGGTTCACTGAATATCTATGACTGTCTATATATTGGCCCGTGCTTCCTGTGCTTTGTGTTTGGGCTAACCCCTGTGACTAGTTATGTGCCATAGAGTTATGAATGGAAGATATCCATGTCAGTTTCATATTAGAACATTTAATTGCTGATGGAAGACTCCACAAAGCTCAGAATTCAAGACTATGGTTCTCACTCATCTTAGGTCCCAGAGTGAGGAAAATAAAAGCCAACCTAGAGATTTTCCCTAGAGATGTGTCCTGATCAAAGTTTAAATATGAAAGCCTCTGATATTTAGAAGTTGATTTTTGCCACAGCATAATTTATCCTTTTGTGACTGATAAATGAGGCAAATAACCTCTGGGTCCTATAGGACGTTAGATAACAGTAGAGTTTGGGTATCTACAGTGTAACTGATAAGAGAAATGATATGGCACTTTTGCTTTTGTAGGATAGGCAAATGTTTGGAGATTTAGTGTCAAGGAAGTATGGCACAATATCTGGAAATTTGCAGGTCTTTGTGATAAGTATATCTCCCTAAAACTTGTGGGCACCATGAAGAACTGAAAAGGATTGTTAACAATGGCTCTGTGAATGTCCACCTCATTTATCTTGTTTTCAATAGGCCAAGAGGGTACTTAAATGTGGGTTTAGTTTTCCCTGCCTCAGACATAATTTGCAAGCAAAACGAAACAAAGCAAAACTTCATCAGGTGTTGAAGTAGAGAACAACAATTAGCTTGCTTCTTCTTAATTTTTTTTTTTTTAATTTTAGATTCAGGACTTACACATGCATGTTTGTTACATGAACATATTGTGTAGTGGTGGAGACTGGGTCTCAGGTGGTCCCATTCCCCAGATAGTAGTGAACATTATGTCCTGTAGGTAACTTCTGAACCCCAATCCTTCCTCTTTCCTCCTTATTGATGCCTCCAGTGTCTATTATATCCACCTTTGTGACCATTTAGCGCCCACATATGAATGAGAACATGCAGTGTTTGGTTTTCTGTGTCTGAGTCAGTTCACTTAGGATGATGAACTCCAGCTCCATTCATGTTTCTGCAGAGGACATGATTTCATTTTTTTATGATTGCACAATATTCTATGATGTATACATACCATATTTTCATTATTCACTAATCAGTTGCTGGTCATTTAGGTTTATTCCACATCTTTGCATTTGTGAATTGGGCTGCAATGAACATGCAGATGCAGGTTTTTTTTTTTTTTAATAGAATGATCTCTGTTACCTAGGGTAGATACCTAGTTGTGGGATTGCTGGATCAAATGGTAGTTCTACTTTTAGTTCTTTGAGTAATCTCCTCATCACTTTTCCATACAGGTTGTACTAATTTACACTGACATCAATAGTGTGCAAGTGCTCCTCTGTCAGATGTATAGCTTGCAAGTATCTTCTCTCATTCTGTAGGTTGCGTATTTACTCTGTGGATTATTTATTTTGCTGCACAGAAGCTTTTTAGATTAATTAAGTCTCACTTATTTTTATTTTAGTTTTCTTTGCTCTTGGGGTTTTATTCAAAAATTATTTGCCTAAGTTGATGTCCAGAAGAGTTTTTCTAGGATTTCCTCTAGAATTTTTAGGGTTTCAGGTCTGATCTTTACATCTCTAATCTATTTTTAGTTAATTTTTGTATATGGAGAGAGATAGGGATCATGTATCATTTTTCGGCATGTAGCTATCCAATTTTCCCAGAATCATTTGTTTAATAAGGTGTTCTTTCCCCAGTGTATGTTTTTGTTGGTTTTGTCAAAGATTAGTTGGTTGTAGGAATTTGGGTTTATTTCTGGATTCTGGATTCTCTTCCATTGGTCTGTGTGTCTGCTCTTGTACCAGTACCATGTTGTTTTGGTTAATACAACCTTGTAGTATAATTTGAAGTCAGGTAACATGATGCCTCCAGCTTTACTTATTTATTTATTTATTTATTGCTTAAGATTGCTTTGGTTACTAGCTCTATTCTTTGAATCCAGATGAATTTTATTTTGGGAACATTCAATCCCCCAACCTTGAATTAGGAAGAAAGAGAAACCCTGAACAGACCAATAATGAGTAGTAAGTTTGAAATAGTAATTTGAAATCTCTCAACAACAACAACAAAAAAGTCCAGAACCCAATGGACTAACAACTGAATTCTACCAGACCTTCAAAATACAAATGATACAAATTTTACTGACACTATTGCACAAGACTGAAGAGGAAGGAATTCTCCCTAACTCATTCTATGAGACTAGTATCACTTTGATACCAAAGCCAGAAAAATGCAACAACAACAACAACAACAAACCCCAGACCAATGTTCTTTATGAACGTACTGACAAAATCTTCAACAAAATATTAGTAAATTGAATTCAACAGCATATAAAAAAAATACACCATGAACAAGTGGGTTTTATCCCAGGGATGTAAGGGTGGTTCAACATACATAATTCAATAAACATGATTCACTACATAAACAGAAAAACAAAAATCAAAAATGCAATCATTTATATTTGGTAAAATCCATCATTTATTCATGATAATAACCCTCAGCAGGGAACATTTCTCAAACTAATTAAAGTAATATTTGACAAACTCACAGCCAATGTCATTCTGAAGGGAAAACAGTTGAACACATCACCCCTCAAAATTGAAACAAGGCAAGGATGACTAGCTTTACTACTAACTTCAACATAGTGCTGGAGGTCATAACCAGAGCAATAAGGCAAGAAAAAGAAATAAATAGTATCCAAATTGGGGGGAAAAAAGAAATCAAACCATCTCTGTATACCAATGATATGATATTACATAGAGTACCCTAAAGACTCCTCCAAGAGACTCCTGGACTTGATAAATAATTTTGGCAAAATTTCTGAATATAAAATCAACACACACAAATTAGTTGCAGTGCTATACAACAATAGTGACCAAGCTGAAAATCAAATCAAGAACTCAATTCTATTTACAATAACAACCAAAATGCTAAACTGTCTAAGAATATATTTAATCAAGCAGGTGAAAGATCTCTACAGGCTTGCTTCTTTATACTTCCTTCTGTTTCAGTGACTAGTAAGGGTAGAAATCACTTTTCCTTTCACTAACTCAGAACTGTTACTGCTCCAAAAAACATGCAGATTTTCCCAGTTGCCCACCAAATAAAAAAACCATCCATGGAAAGAAGGTACATTAGAATACATAGAATATATGGTCAAAAAATACAGCGTCTGGATAGTATAGGTGACAACTTGAAACAGAAGAATAATAGTATTACTAAGGAGAGAGGAGTCCTGCATACAAAACTCATTGTATAAACATGCCAAGATATTTATGAAGCAAAAATACAAAATTGCTATTCAAGCAATTAAAAAGATTGACCAAATTAATTGAGGGCTACACTTGACATCCAAATGCTTAAACTAGAAGAGCAAGCATTTTTTAAAAATGCTACAGCATAAACTGGAAAAAAAAAGAATGACCCAAAATATTCTGTCTTCAGGAGACACATGTCACTATGAAGGATGCCCTCAGACTAAAAGAGGATAAAAACAAACTTTTAGGTGAAGGGCAAACAAAAGAAGGAAGGTGTCATGATTTTAATATCAGACAAAACAACCTTCAAGTGATCAAAAATTTTAAAATATATGGAAGAATACTACATAATGACAAAAGCTTCAATCCATTTACAAGAAATATCCATCCTAATTATATATGCACACAGCATAGGAGCAACTGGATTTATAAAGCAACTACTAAGAAAACTAAAAAAGGATACTATCACTTACACTGTCATAACTGGGAACTTAAATTCTTCACTAACAACCTTAGATACATCATTGAAGCAAACAATCAATAAGGAGGTCCAGAACCTTAGCTTGATGCTTGACTAAATTGACTTACTAGATATTTACAGAGCACTCCACCTAACAACCACAGAATATGCATGTTACTCATCACCACAAGGAACATACTCCAAAATAGACCACATCCTTAGCCATAAATCAAGCACAAATGAATTCTGTAAGATTGAAATGTTATCATTTACCTTCACAGACCACAGTGGAATAAACCAACAAGATCCACCGAACACACAAAGATATGGACACTAAACAGCACAGTGCTGAACAACACCTAGGTCAACACAGAAATCAAGGCAGAAATTAAAAGATTCTTGGAAACAAATGAAAACAAAGACATATATTACCGAAATTCTGGGATGCAATGAAAGAAGTACTAAGAGGAGAATTTATAATTCTATGAACACATGTTAAGAAAATAGGAAGATCATGAGTCAACTACAAATAACCTAAGGGAACAGGAAAGACAAGACCACCAAAACCCTAACTTCAGCAGAAGAATCCAGATCACCAAAGTAAAAACCTGAATATGGGAAATAGAAGACAAAAATATCATAGAAAAAAACCAGTGAAACAAAAAGATGATTCTATTGAAAGGATAAATGAGTTTGATGGACCCCTAGACAGATTGACCAAGAAAAAGAGAGAAAAAGCCCAAATAAACACAATCAGAAATGCAAAAGATCAAGTCACAACTGACACCAAAGAAATACAAAACGTTGTCAGAGATTACAATGCACACCTGCATGGAAACAAACTCACAAACTTAAATGAAATGGAGTACTTTCTGAAATCACACAACCTTCCAAGTTTGAAACAAAAAGAAATTGAATATATAATTAAACAAATTACAACCCAGGAAATTGACTCCACTACAAGAAAACTACCTACAAAAATAAAAAATAAACCCTGGACCAGATGGCTTTCCAGTGAAATTCTGTAACACATATGAGGCGCTGATACCAATTTTATTGAAAGCATTTCAGGCAATCAAGAAACACAGAACGCTCCCCAATCATTTTATGAAGCTAATATCACAATTTTATCTAAACCAGGCAAAAGCCCAACACAAGGAAAGAGAACTACAGGTCAATATCCCTGATGAACATAGTTGCAAAAATTCTCAACAAGATTCTAGCAAATTGGATGCAACAACACATCTCAAAAATCATCCACCATGACCAAGCAGGATTCAACCTCAGCATGCAAGACTGGCTCAACCTCCAAAAGACCATAAATGTAATTAAATACATCAACAGATGTAAAAACAAGAACCACATGATTATATCATTAGATGCAGAAAAGACTTTCAACAAAATCCAGCATCCATTCTTGATTAAAAAAAAAAAAACCCTTGAACACCTAGGTATAGAGGGATCATACCGCAGAATTGTAAGAGCCATCTACCATAAACCTACAGCTGACATGTTATACATTACCAAATGGACATAAATCAGAAACATCATCCTGAAAATCAGAACAAGATAAGGCTGCCCACTCTCACCTCTCTGTTCAACATAGTCTTGGAAGTTCTAGCTAGAACAATCAGACAAGAGAAGAAGGTCAGGGGTATCCAAATAGGAAAAGAGGAAGTTAGGCTATACCTGTTTGTCAACAATATGATCTGGTACCTGGAAAACCCAAGGGAATCTGTCAAAAGCCCCCTTACACTGCTAAAGAATTTTGGCAAAGTCTCAGGGTATAAAATCAATGTGCAAAAGACAGTCTCATTTTGTACACTAACAACAAATAGGCAGAGAAGCAAATAAAAAGCAGTTTTGATCACAATAGCCACAAAAAAAATGAAATACATCGTCATCTACCTAGCCAGAGAAGTGAAAGATCTTTACAATACAAACTACAAAACACTGCTCAAAGAAATCCAAGAAGACACAAACAAATGGAAAAATATTCCATGCTCATGGATTGGAAGAATCAACATTGTTAAGATGTCCATCCTACCCAAGGCAACCTATAGATTCAACACAATACCCATTAATTTGTCAACATCATTTTTCTCAGACCTGGAAATGACAATACAGAAACTCATATAGAAATATAAATGACTACGGATAGCCAAAACAATCCTCAGCAAAAGAAACAAAGCAGGAGGCATTATACTTGCATACTTTAAACTTTATTATAAGACTACAATAATCAAAACAGCCTGGTATTGGTACAACAACAGGCATATAGACCAATGGAATAGGACAGAGATTCCATTAGCAAAACCTCAATTTATCAACCAATTCATCTTCAACAATGCCCCCTCCAACAATCACTGGGGAGAGGAAAACCTATTCCTAAATGGTGCTGGGAAAACTGACTGACCATATGCAGAAGAACGAAACAGGACCCCTACCTATCACCATACACAAAAATCAACTCTAAATGGATCAAAGACCTATATGCAAAACCACAAACTGTAAGAATCTTAGAAAATGCAGGAGACATCCTTATGGAAATTAACATAGGCAACCAATTCCTGATCAAATCTCCAAATGCCCATGCTATAAAAGATAAGATAAACAAGTGGGAGCCCATCAAACTGAAAAGCTTCTGCAAAGCAAAGAATCTATCAGGAGAGTGGGGAGCGAGTCCATGGAATCTTAAAAAATATTTGCCAACTGAATGTCTGACAAAGGTCTAACATTTAGGGTCTACAAGGAACTCAAACGTGCCAACAAGAAAAAAAAAAAAAAAGAAAACAGCCCCATTAAAACGTGGACAAAATACATGAATAGACACTTCTCAAAAGAAGACATATGAACAGCCAACAGACACATGAAAAAATGCTCAGCCTCAGTAGTCATCAGAGAAATTAAAATCAAAACCACACTGAGATACCACCTAACTCCAGTAAGAATGGCCATCATTAATAAAACAAAAAACGGGAGATGCTGGCAAGGATGTGGAGAAAAGTGAAAGTTTTTACACTATTGGTGGGAGTGCAAACTAGCTAACCTCTATGGAAAACAGGGTGGCAATTTCTAAAAAACGCTAGAAATTGACTTTCTACATGACCCGGCAATCCTCCTTCTGGGAATATTCCTGGAGGAACTCAAATCATTCTGCAAAAGTGATACCAGCGCATCCATGTTTATTGCAGCGCAATTCACAATTGCAAAAACATGGAACCAAACATGCTGCCCATTGAAATTGGACTGGATTAAAAAAAAAAGTGGTATATACACATGATGGAATATCCTGCATCCACAAAGAAGGGCAAACTATGGATTTCACAGCAACTTAGATGGATTTAGAGTCAATCATACTCAGTGATCTATCACAGAAACAAAGAACTGAGTACCGTATGTTCTCACTCGTAAGTGGACTCTGAACACCTATCATAATACTACAAGAAAGGAATTGGTAGTAATAGGACACTGCCAGGTGAGGAAAGGTGGAGTGGGCTGGGGTGGGTTGGGGCACAACATCAATAAGGTTGCATGATCCCAACCCAGCGAAGTGAGAGTCAATGGGAGGCCCAAACTTCACCTGACATGGACCACTTATGTACTCAGTCCTGACATGTACCCCACATCTTTTTTTTAAAGAAAATTTTTAAAATGCTACAACATAAAAATATAAATATAAAAAAACTGACATGCAAGAAAAGTGCATCTCAGAATAAATGGATCACATGAATAGTGATAAGTTATGAAGCAATAAAATAATATTTTACGTTAAAAAATCTGAATATGTATAATAAAAGGAAGCAGTGAGTTGAAAGCCAGATTGATTGGAAAAATATAGGTAGAGGCATATTCGGTTAAATGTTTTGATCTTTAATGCCAAAATAAAATTCCTAAAAACTTTAAGGTAGATAGAACAACTTACCTATGAAGGAAAAAGCTGTCATGGGACATCTCTCCTGCAACTTATGAAGCTAGAAGAAAATGAACTGCTAAGAAAGGTAGATTGCCAAATCCAAATATTATCATTAAGTGGTCAGCATAATGCAATAATACTTTAAAAATTCTTCATTTATGTGTACCATAAGATAAAGAAAAAGATCAATATAAATTTTAAATAGACATTAAACCAGCTCTACCAGGTGAACTTCAGACCGGTGAGCAAATTCCCTTGACACAGTGCTTAAAGATAGACTATTTGAAAATGTGTTAATATAACTGCTAAGTAGAGACACAAAATGGAAGGGCTATTTTGTATGAAAACTTTAAATAAGCATAACCTGAAACCACTGAACTAGACTAAAAATCCTAAGATTTGGGAATAGGTACCAAAAAAATAGGAATAACACCTTCCAAAGATCTCATCTAGTGGTAAAAAAGAGAAGAAATTGAGAGAACAGTGTAAGTGTACTGTAATTATTTCATACTGTTTGTGTCAAGGAAATAAGAGTATATAGAATTTTTAGTTGGAAAAATACATATCCACATAAGGAAAATATTGAGCAACATGTGTCCATAATGTGGTCAACCAGAGTAAAAGAAACTATTTATATTTAGAATGAAAAAATATAGTGAAACTTCTAGATTAATGGAACCAAAAGTTTTTTGCTCTTAAATGCAAAAAAATTTAAAAAGCAGTACATCAAATATTAAAGAATGAAAGAGGAAGAGAGTAATATAACTTATTTCAGTTATTAGGCTATCTGTGAACAGATGAGTTTCTCCTTCTAAAAGTTAGGGTCTGTAATTGTGTGTTACAAAAACAAAATCCAGCCCCATTTCGTTTATGAGACATTCAAATCAAAACACAGTAACAGAGATGGTTCACCATAAAGGGGTGAATGAAATGATATCAGAAAAATGCAAATGAAAGCAGAAGAGGAAACATTAATATCAAGCTTATTAGAAGAGGTGTAATGTTAACCACATTAAGTGAATCAATTAGTAAAAAGGCTAGTTTAGAAAGAAAATATAACTGCACATACCCTGAATACTCCAAACACACAATCGTTAAACTAAATTATGAAAAGGAAGGGAAATCTATGAAATTTTTGTTATCATGACAAAAATTGATGTAGCTTTCTCACAAATGGAGAAAGGCCTTGCTGACAAAATTAAGGAATGAAATAAAGGAAACAGTTGCTACCGTAAATTATCATGATCCAAATAGGTATATGTAAGCTTGAAAGGAAAAATATTTATGGAATTGGTGCCAATATAAAGTTTAAATTAAAACAGTAGAGAAATTACAGCACACATCACCTAACCATTACTCAGTAAATTAAAATACAATGCTAAGAAACTGACCACAGGCCGGACTTGGTGATCTCAGCCTATAATCTCAGCATTTTGGGAGGCCGAGGCGAGTGGATCGCCTGAGCCCATGGGTTCAAGAACTGCCCAGGCAACTTGGCGAGACCTCCTCTCTACAATAAATCAAAAAATTAGCCGGGCTTAGTCGCGTGTGTCTGTCTGTAGTTCTGGAATCTTAGATAGGCTGACTACCAAAGAGAAGACTGCAAGATTATTAAACCTATTAAAGCTAGACGAATTCTGTGATGAATTAAATTATTGACCAAAATATCATTTTCAGCACAATGATATTCCACTGCACACTCATTAGGATTGCTGCTGTTAAACAAACTGAAAATACAAGTGTTGTTGTTCATGAAAAATTGGAACCTTTGTGCATTGTTAGTGGGAATGTAAAATAGGATAGGCCCTGTGGAAAACAGTATAACTCTTTCTCAAAAAGTTAGAAATAAACTTACCATATTATTCAACAATTACACTTTTGTGTTTATACCCCTAAAAGTGGAAAGCAGGGACCCTAATAGATACCACCACACCCATGTTCATAGCAGCATTATTTACAACAGCTAAAAGGCATAAACAACTCGTGTTTACGATGAATGATTGGATAAACACAATGTAGTATATTCATACAATGGAATATTATTCAGCCATGAGAAAGAAAAAAATGGATAAATGCTATGATATGAATGAAAATAAAGCTATAAAAGATCAGTTATAAAAGATCAAATATTGCATGATTCCACTTACATGGGGGTACCGAGAGTAGTCAAATTCATAGAGACAAAAAGCATAATGGTGGTTACCAAACACCGACCAAAGGGAAAAATGGGGAGTTATTGTTTAATGGGCACTGAATGTATGTTTGTGATGATGAAAAAGTTCTAAAGAGGGATGGTAGTGGTTACTTACAATATGTGAATGTACTTAATACCATTGAACCCTACACTTAAACATGGTTAAGATAGTAAAGTTTAGGTTATGTGTATTATATACAATTTTTAAAAAGGTATATTTCTCTTCCTCTGTGGATGCAATAATCTTCTTATGCTTAGACTCTAGACTCAACCACGTATATTTTTTGTCTAACAGGATATAAACCAGAGTCACAAAAGCAGTATTTTAAAAGTGCTTGTGTAATGGAGTTTGCTTTCTTATTTCTCTGCCATTCTCGTGCGAAGAAAGTTCTTGGGCTGGTCTTTGGGTCTAGGAAGAGGATTGGATACATGTGCTGCAAATAAAAGTTACTCATCTGACTAAACCTAGATTAGCTAATCCTTGGATAATTTTCAGGTCTGTGAAATTCAATGGTTTCTGTTTTGAGCTACTGAATTTGGTTTGATTTTTAACTCAGCAATTCTGATACTCGCTAAAACTGGTGGAGACTCATTGCTAGATTTTGTGTATTCTTTAAAGAACAGATGTTTTTAAAGATATTTGATTTTTTATGCAAAGAAAAGCAAAATAGTTTAAATTTTAACTAAGTGTTGAGTAAAAGAAGAAAGCGTAATAGAAAATGAAAAAAATATATTTGAATAATAATGAAAAATAAGCATGTCAAAAATTGTGGAACATAGCAAAAATGGTACTTTGAATTTGATAACCTTGAATATGTATTCTGGAAAGGCTGAAAACTAGTGAAAATCTCTAAATTAAGAGTTTTGCTGTATAAAATCCAGAAAAATTACAAAAAGAGAAGTAATGGGAAAATAAAAAGGAGAATGCAATTGACAAAATGAAAAAGAAAAGATACTGTAAACAGGGTCAAAAATAAAAAATGTGATTATTTGGAAAAACTAATTTCAAGTTTGGTAAAAGTGATAACTGATTTGAGAGAAAGTTAAAGAAGAAGAGAGCACAATAAACAATGCTAGAAAAGAAGAAACAATGGTAAAAGATACAAAATAATAACAATGTCATGATGCCAAATATGAAAACTTAGAAAAATAGAATTGAACAGATATACCTCTGTAAGAAATGTAATAATATATGCATTATAATAATTATTAAGTAGTTCAATAAGGTCAAATGATTTTATGTGCAATTTGACTATACTTTAAAGAAGAGACTATTTTGGTGTAATACAAGCTTTTCCAGAGAATAAAAAATGGAATATGTCTTATTGCATGAGTCCCATGTAGCTGTGTATAAAGAGCAGACGAGGAGCGTGTGAAAAAGATAAACATGTTATAATCCCAAATACCTTGTGAGAATTTTATGAAATCGCTTTGGAAGGAAAAATATGACAGAACTCAGCAGGGTATTAAAATTTAAGTACATTGTATATTGGTTATTGATGTGCAACAAATTACCCCAAAACTTATAGCTTGAAACAACAAAAATGTATTTTGTATTATCACACAGTTTCTGAGAGTCGGGCTCAGTTAGATAATTCAGGCTCAGATCATTGTGTCAGTCACATTCTATTCATCCCATCGGTGAGGGAAGAATTTCAATTCTAAAGTTAGAGGGATAGTCGAACACACAACACTCACAATGGACAGGTGGCATCTTTTAGTATAAACTGGAGAGAATGACACTGCATACGTTACTGGGCCACAAGGGGTTTGGACTCAGAAACAGTTAATAATGAGGCAGGGGCTGTGAAAATTAGGCTGTAGTATCAAGAGGGTGAGGAAATCCCTGGTTCCCTCAGAAAGATGTGATGAGCTTATTTGAATAGTTCTACGGGCCAACAGGGACCAAGGTCCCTTTGCTGAGGGACTCGCAGGAACTGCACTTGGTCCCCTTAATAAAGAGGATTGTCTAGCTGGGATATTTTATCTACAAAAGCAGAAGGGAGGGAAGTTAGGACATTCTAAGATCTTATTTCACCAGATGTCAAGACAACACATAGTGTTGAACCTTAATTTTCGTCTGTCTGACATAATTAAATACGAGGTTGTACAAGACGTTGATTAGACCTATAGTCACCTGAAGGCTTTACTAAGGCTAAAAAAAAAATCTGCTCAGAATATAGTTCACATGACTACAGCTGTTGGCAAAAGTATTCAGTTTTGCACCAGCTGTTTTTAGAAAGCTTCAGTTCCTGACACACCCACTTCTCCTAAAGGCAGCTCAAAATGGCAACTGACTTTCCCCAATGTGAGGATCATGTCAAGAGATGACCTAAGATTGAAACAGTGTTTTTAATGATCTAATCTCAGAAATATCACTTCTGTCACCAGTCTTTACATCATAAAGCACCATTTAAAATTGTGTCATTAGGGATGCTGGAAAGTAGTTTTGAGTTTATAGAACATGCTGCATGTTGAGTAATTCTAAGCGTCTTTCACAAACAGCAGAGAAATAATATATTTTGGATGGCGAGGAAAAAAACATCAGGAAATACACTCCATTCAGATTCGTAACTTCCATTTACTGCTGACTCATGCTATGAAAGGATTGACAAAATCTGAACAAATAACTCAATCACTAACTGCAAATTCTTTTTCCGTAATGATGTAGTTATGCTAAGCCAACTACCAAGAAACTTTCTGAAAGAGTCCTTTATTCTATGATTCCTTGTTGCTTTGAATAATGATTTCAGATGTTCCAAGCCACTGGACTTTTTCAGCAGCCACTATTCTAATAGATGCTCAATGCTAATAATTTTCACTTGTTGCTTTTCTAGGCTGTACCCGAAAATATAAATTGCTTTTCCTTCCAAAATTTAGAGAATGATGTAGTCTCAAAATTTAAAATCAAAGCAGTGTTCACTGATACGCTAAACTAAAAGCCTTTTCACAATCAGAAGAGCTGTGGAATACTTAAAGAATGGAAATATATTATGAAGTATTTCATTCAACCAATGTTTACTGAACACTTTCTATATGCCAGGAACTATCCTAGAACTGAAAAAATATAGAAATTTACTGAATGTACTTTTTTTACTTTTTGGGACAAACTAGTTCTACTCTCCTTCCATCAAAAAAAGTCCTCGGGCTTTTATGCATTCAGTGAGCAAACAATGTTTTCAAGAATATGTAAGAACTTCTACAAATCAATAAAAGAAGACAAGTAAATCATTAGATGAATTGATTAAATATGTGACAAAATAATTCACAAAAGAAGAATTCTTAATGTCCAATAAATATATGACAGTATCCTGCCTGAGCCCGCGAGTTCGAGACATGCCTGGGCAGCTTGGCAAGACCTCATCTCTACAATAAATAAAAAATTAGCCAGGCATGGTAGCACATGCCTGTAATTCCGGCTACTTGGAAGGCTGAGGCAGAAGGACCACCGGCGCCCAGCAGGTCGAGGCTGCGGTGGCCGGGAGTGGCTGAGTGAGACTCCAACTCAAAAAGAAAAAAAAGAAAAAAAAAAAGAAAATATTCTCACAAAAAATTGAAAGTGAAAATCAAAAACTTCAGTGAGATGCTATTTTACATACATCATAGGGAAAAATTAAATATATGTATATAATAAATGTTGGCTAGAAAGGGGAGAAATGGGAAATACCGATGGAAGTATAAAATGGCACAGAATACTTCAGAGAGCACTTTGTCAGTATCCCTTCAAGTTGAAGATAAAAATAAAATTTAGGCAAGGAGTTTAGAGACATATCCTGGCTCATGTACCATAAAGAGATCTTACAGCGGCAGATTTTATAATAGAAAAAAAATCACTCTGAGACACTAAAAACAGGAATGTGGACTAGTATACAACAGTGTGTTGCTTCACTGGAATAGTAAATCACTTAATAGAAATAAATGAAGACTACATGTATCATCATGAATAAATCTCAAAAAACTAACGAATGAAAAAGGATACATTTTAGAAAACACAAGGATGTGTCTGTTGGCTGCCCATATATCTAGCAAAAACATTGAACCAGCCATTTTGCCCATTGAAACTGGACTGGATAAAGAAAATGTGGTACATATACACAATGGAATACTATGCAACCATAAAGAAGGACTAATATATGAACTTTGCAGCAACGTGGATGGATTTGGAGTTGATCATACTCAGTGATCTATCACAGAAACAAAGAACAGTGCACCATATGTTCTCCCTCATAAATGGACCTTGAACAATTATAATACCATAGGAAAGCGTTTGGCAGTAATGGGAAACTGTTAGGGGAGTGGGGAGTGGGATTGGCAGTTGAGGGAAACTGCTGGGGGAGGGAGGGGCATACCTCATCAACAAGGGCACCTGCATAATCAATGTTTGTATACCTAATCCTGAATTGTACCCCATATCTTTATAATTAAAATAATTAATTAATTAAAAAAGAAACAATGTTGAATGAAGAAGAATCACAGATGGATAAGTACAATGTGATATTGTTTATGTGGTGCAAAATGATTCAATGTATTTTTTAGCAATGCTATCTTCAAGGGAATGGCAAGTTTCCAACACAGAAGACCTGTTCTCTGTGGAGAGGGAGTGCAATGCCATCAGCGAGAAGAGCACGTGGTAATACAGTCACATTTGCAGTACTTTCTTGATTAGGCTGGGCTAGGCGATAATATTCATGTTTTTCTCTATACATTCACATCTGTGAAATATCACTAACAAAAAATGACAAAGTGGTCCACAGATGTTCTCTTCATGGTAGTATGTTTGTGTAGTTAGCAAACTCAAGAGATTAGGATAAAGTTACTATAATTACTTAATTTGGTAAATTTGGCTAGGAATCAAATGAGCTTTATTCATTTCTAGCTATAAATTTACTAAAAATGGAAATAGAAAATGTTAAGCAGATATTTGACAGAAAACACTCAAAGCCTTTATGAAGAAAACTACTAAATTAAATTGATAAGTATAAAATATTATTTGAGCAAATGTAAGAGCATCCTATGTTCCTTAATGGAAGGTTTTATTTTCATTAAAATATTAGCACTTCAAAATTAATATATGAAATAATACAATTTTATTAGACTCTCAATGGATTTTTATTGGAAAAATAACCTTGCATTTTATAACGAATAAAAAAATGTTTTAAAATATTTAATAAAAGTGTGAAAGACCCATTGATGCATGAATTCCATTTCAGATGTTAGATCACGTTATAAAACCAAGGTAGAAGTTGGATCTTTCTGATCTTAGTCATATTGGAATGTTTTATCTATTAAGTGATGTTAATGCAGTGTGCTGAAAGAATAAGAGTGCACACCTGGTTATATCACATATAAAGATAAAATCTGGATGAATTGAAGTCTTAATTGCTAAAAAAAAAAAAAGTGCTGAAAGATACTATCTATGGTCAAAAGACATTTTCTTTCTCCAAATTAAAAATCCAGAAGCTATTAGACAAAATTACATATATTTGAATTTCATATGTTTTTAAAATCTTGGTATGCAAAAGAATATGTAGCCTAAATCAAACGAGCATCAGAAGATTTAGAAAGGAGAAATAACAGAAGATGTACGAAGAGCTGTTACAAAATGGGAAACAAAAATAAAAACACTTCAAGTTCCCAATTAAAAATGTGCAAAGAATGTGAGGAGACAATTCACAGAAGGACAACTATAAAAAAGCCAGGAGGCTCAAATTCTCTAGCTGTCAGGGAAAACTAATCAAGATTCAAAATCAACCATCCTGAGATGATTTGAAGATGCTTGTGTGGAATGTCTTCTGTCTGCCTTTCTAGGTTCTCTCTCTACCTTTCTCCAGCATGCTCTATGTCCTGGTAGCCCTATCTGGATGGGTGTTTCTTTGAGTTCATTTTCCTCTGGCCTCCGCTGGGGTTTCTTTAGTGAGAAACAGCAGCACTAGTTTGCTGAGAGGTGGAAAGTGGGGTTGGGTGTTTATTTTCCGGTTCCCTCCACCAAAGGTCAGGTGCTTGTCACAGGAATTTCTCTGCTTCTTTTCTTAGTGCCGTTTATTTTTTATTTTTATTTTTTTGAGTTGGAGTCTCACTCCATCACTCAGGCTGGAGTGAAGTGACATGCTCACTGCCACCCCAGTTGACCTACTGGGCTCAGGTGAACGTTCTACCTCAGCTTTCCAAGTACCCTGAACTACAGGCTTTCTCTACCATGCCTGGATAATGTTTTATTTTTATTTTTTTATTATTTATTTATTTATTGTAGAGACAAGGGCTCGCCAAGTTGCCCGGGCTGGTCTCGAACCCACGAGCTCAGGCAATCCACTCGCCTCGGCCTCCCAAAGTGCTGGGATGACAGGCTGAGCCACCGAGCCCAGTTTTCTTCTAACTTCTTTAGGCCTAAAAGTGGTGGCACTCTCTCCCGTTGTAACCAGCTCTGATGACAACCTCCTTGAGTCCCCCGATAATATCCTTGGAAATATATATTTCTTAGACTTGCCTCAAATTTGAGAATGGAACCTCTTTCCTGTAAGACTCTTAACAGATGCACAGTTAGACAGTTAGACAGACAGACATGTTGCTGGTATGAAGGTAGGCGAAGGGTTCTCTTACAACTGCTGAGGAAAAAGTGAATTGCTTAGATCTTTTGGAAGAATCTAGCAACATTGATTTAATTTAAATAACCACGGTCCTATAAACCTGCTTCTGAACATCTATTCCACAAATCTCGTTAAAAAGTAAAAAATGGTAAAGATGTTAGTACAAGGCGTTTGTTGTATCTTCATTTTTTTGATTTAGAGGGTACAAGTGCAGTTTTGTTACATGAGTGTATTATGCAGTGGTGATTACTGGACTTTTAGAGTAGTCATCAATCAAATAGTGTACATTGTATTCATTACATCATGTCTCATTCCTCACCGCCCTCCCAGACTCCCAACTTCCTACCCTTCTGAGTCTCCAATATCTATAATTCTGCCTCTATGTACATATGTGCACATTATTTAACTTCCACTTATGAATGAGAATATGCAGTATCTGACTTTCTGTTTCATTTCTGGGTTATTTCACTGATGATAAAGGTCTCCAGTTTCACCTATGTTGCTGCAAAAGACATGGTTTCATCTTTCATGACTGCGTAATATTTCATTGTGTGTGTCTGTGTGTATATATATCATATCACACTATTTATCTAAGCATTCGTTGATGGATACTGGGGCTGACTGTATCTTTGCTATTGTGAATAGTACCACAGTTAATATATGAGTGTCGATATCTGTTTGATATAATAATTAATTTCCTTTTGGGTAGATACCCAGCAGTGGGATTGTTGGATCAGCTCATAGTTTTATTTTTAGTTATTTGAGAAATCTCCGTTTTCTACAGAGGTTGTGCTAACTTACATTTCTATCGACAGTGGGGATTTTAAAGTTATGACACTATAGCACTCCCTTTTCTCCACAGCTCCACCACTATCTGTTATTTTTTGACTTTTTAATAGTAGCCACTCTGACTGATGTAAGATGGTATCTCACTGATTTTTGTTTGTTTTTGTTGTTGTCATGGTTGTTGAGTTGTTTGAGATCCTTATAGATTTTGGATATTAGTCCTTTGTCAAATGCATATTTTGCAGTTTTGGTCCCATTCTGCAGGTTGTGTGTTTGCTCCATTGATTTTTAAAAAAATTTACTGTGCAAAAGCTTTTTAGTTGAATTAATTCTGTTTATTTTTGTTGCTTGTACTTTTGAGGCCTTAGTCATGAATTCTTTGCCTAGTCCAATGTCTAGAAGAGGTTCCCCTCTGTTTTCTTCTAGGATTTTCATAGCTTGAGGTCTTACATTTAAGTCTTTAATACATCTTGGGTTAACTTTTCTATCAAGAGATAGGAATCTAGTTTCATTTTCTGCATATGGCTACCCAATTTTCCCAGCACCATTTATGGAATAGGGTACCCTTGCCTCAGTGTACGTTTTTGTCAACTTTGTAGAGGATCATTGGCTCTAGATATGTAGCTTTATTTCTGGGTTCTCTATTCTGTTACATTTATTGATGTTTATACCGGTATCATGTTGTTTTGGTTACTATAGCCTTGTAATAGAATTTGAAGTTAGGTAAGGTAATGCCTGCAGTGTTTTTTTTTTTTTTGGTTAAGATTGTTTTGTCTATTTGGGCTCTTTTTTGGTTCCATATGCATTTTAGATTTGTTGTTTCTAATTATGGCAAAAATGACATTGGTATTTTGATAAGAATTGCACTGAAGCTATAAATTGGTCATTTAAAAAGAATTTAAGCATAATTCATTCTTTCAATACACGAGGATGAGTTTTTTAATATGTTTGTGTTATCTACAATTTCTTTGATAGACATTTGTAGTTTTCTTTGTAGAGATCTTTCATCTCCTTGGTTAAATATATTTTTAAGTATTTTTGTGGTTTTTTAAAATAGAATTTACTTCCTAATTTAGTTTACAAATTGTTATTGATGTATAAAATGCTACTAATTTTTGTACATTAATTTTGTATCCTGAAACTTTACTTTGCTTCCAATTAGAAACAGCAAATGTCTATTAGTGTAAGAATGTTTTTAAAAATTGAGTTATGTACACACCATGAATGTTATGCAAGTCTTAAAAGAAACTCACGGCACCATAGCAGGTAACTTGGTTTAAGTGCTATTTTTATGAGGTATTGCTAAGTGAGAAAAAATAACAAAAGTGAGTGTCCTGTGACATAATATTTTACAAAAATATATACTGCAATAAAAATTATTGTATGTAAATATATTTGAATGTTTCCTTGAGTGATTCCTTGAGCGTGAAGAAAAATTGTAAAGAGTAAATATTAGATGTGACAGGATTAAAGAGGGGGCAGAGATTTGTGTGGGAGGATAAAGTTGAAGGAAAAAGTAAAAACAAACAAACAAGCTTGCATCGTAATATACATTTATTCATAAATATTTGATGGTAAGACCTAGCATGAAATCTAGAACACAGTAGGCATTCATTAAATTTTAAAGCTAGCTTAATTAGGGAAGACATAACAAAAGCAGTTTACTTGACTTTGGATTTAATCATTGGGAAGAATTTGGATAAGTGACTTCAAGTTCTAGAACCTAGCAGAAATTTGCATAGTAGTATTTTTTTTTAAAAAAACTCCTCAGGTATCATGTGTATAGCCAAGTTTGATAATCACTGCTCTAGAGGAAGTAGTTAGAAAGTTTTTGTTTATTTTGTCCCAATTAGAATGTATTTTAATATGCTTTCTGGGAAGTGTTCATTTTGTAAAATTTTGCATTGAAAATCAAAACCACAAATAACAATTCTCTGTTTACATATTTAATGTGAAAAAAGTAAATTCTCAATAAAATGAATTACATTGTATGCACTAAAAGAATTTGAATGTATTATATAAAATAATTTATAACTGCATGCTTTTTATGTGCATATATTTGCATGCCAAACAGTCCCCTGAAAATTTCAGTGACTTAAATTTTCTTACTGGTTACTTGCCTAATGCTCCAACCTGACTTTAGCCTTAATTTCTGACATTAGTTTTCACCTATTCCTCACCTTCATTCTTGTCAAATTATACGTCTTCATGCGTTTTAAATAAGAAATGCCATGTTTTCTTGCTTTGGAATTTTTGCTCTTGCTCTTATTTCTACTAGGTTCCAGAACTTGAAGTTACTTATCCAAATCCTTCCCAATGATTAAATCCAAAGTCAAGAATCATTGCTTTTATTGTGTCTTCCCTAATTAAACTAGCTTTAAAATTTAGTGAATGCTTACTGTGTTCTAGATTCCATGCTAGGTGACGACCTTCAACCATGTTATGGTACACTGTTTAACTTTCTGCAAGGCATGAGTTAATTGCAGTATCATTTAAACTTAAACAACTGAGATGTCACCATGTAGCAGAGACTTGGTTTAAAGCTAGTTCTTTAGGCCCAAGTCCAAAACACTTTCTAACAGATATCGTCCATTCTCGGTCTGTCATGCATCTAAGCACCCATTTAAGTTTGTATTGGGTTTATGGTACTCGTATATACACACTATGCATATCTACCTATCATTTAGTATGTATATATATTATTAATGGCTATATGTGTGGTTAAAATGTATATGCTACAAGTGTATGTATATATAATACATATTGTATGTGTGTGTGTACAGTAGGTGTGTGCATGTGTGTACACATCAGTCCTCCTTATTTGGTGGGTGACCTTGAAAGAATGCAGTTCTTTTCATTTCAATACTTAGAAGAATGCGTTGAATGCACCACAGATAATTTTGAAATAATGAAGTGAAATAGAATAAATAATTTAAAACAAACCACACAAAGTCGGTTTTATCTAAAAGTCAAGAAAAGAGATTGATTTTTGCAAGTAAGCAAAGTAATTATGGTCATTATTTGGGAAGCCATGGTTATTTAGATTTTTGCTATCATCTACGTTGATTTTTTCCCTATTTTATTAGACCTGAACATGCCATTACACAATTAAGCATATTTTCTTTTCTTTTATATGCTCCAGTCTCTGCCTTCATTGTCATGCAAAATTCTTCCCAAGTGTATCTTCTGCATCTATGTCTTTGTTTTGTTTTCTTATAAGGACATCAGTAATATTGTATTAGGACCCACTCCAATTGAATAAAACCGTTTCTTTTTTTTATTATTATATATATTTTATTATAAAGATGTGGGGTACAATTCAGGGATAGGCATACAAATGTTGATTATGCAGGTACCCTTGTTGATGAGGTGTGCCCCTCCCTCCCCTAGCAGTTTCCCTCAATTGCCAATCCTACCCTCACCGAAAGTTTCCCACTATACTGCCAATCCCTTTCTTATAGTATTATAATTGTTCAAGGTCCGCGTATGAGTGAGAACATATGGTACTCTGTTCTTTGTCTCTGTGATAGATCACTGAGTATGATTGACTCTGAATCCATCCAAGTTGCTGCGGAGTCCATATGTTTATCCTTCTTTATGGCTGCATAAAAGTCCATTGTGTATATGTACCACATTTTTTTAATCCAATCCAGCTTCGATGGGCAGCATGGTTGATTCCACGTTTTTGCTATTGTGAATAGAGCTGCAACAAACATACGTGTGCAGGTATCTTTTTTGTGGAATAACTTGAGTTCCTTCGGGTATATTCCCAATAGAGGAATTGCTGGGTCATATGGAAGGTCAATTTCTAGATTGAAACAGGACCCCTACCTATCACTGTACACAAAAATTAACTCTAAATAGATCAAAGACCTAAACGTGAAACCTCAAACTAAAAGAATATAACCTTTTCTTAACTTGATTATATCTGTAATGACCCTATTTCCAAATAAGTTCACATAAAATAGGAACTTTTGGTCTGAACTTCAACATATCTTTTTGGAGAGACGCAATTCAACCCAAAACAAAGGTCTTGCCTTCAAATTTAATGTTTAGTTGAGAATTATTCTTTTAAATCACTAATCCTTGTTATATTATCTGTCAACCTTTGGTGATTTGAATAGCTCGCATTTAATCTAGTTGAGTTACTAGTTTCAGAGATGAAATTGAAAGGTACTAAAAATAGTCACAACTGCTTCTTAGATATTGCTTTTGATCTGTGGCAGTATTGTCACAATACCTCCATTTCTAATGTAAGAAGTTTATTTTTATTTGAAACAGAAATAAGAAATCATGTTGATGATATCCATCATGATAGATAAAGTCTTTTGGTTAAATACTTGGAAACCTTACAGACACTTTAGATGTCACTTTTATTCAACCTAAACCCTCAACAACTTTACTTTCTATGCTGCTTCCTCTAGATTTTTACTCCAAAGATGCTTAACTAAAATGTATTTTAGGTTATCTTCAAACTGATTTGTGTTTTGCTTTCCTAATATAGCTAGAATCCAATGATGGGCATATGATATATATGTCTATTATCAGGTTTGTTGGAACTCAGAATTTGAATGTGGTCAGCAGACTTGTTTGAACACTGTGTCCCAGAAAATTTGATGTCCTTAATCTAGGATAGCAGTAATATTCTAAATACATTCACCATATATTTATTAAGAGTCTATTGTATGCTAACGATTGGTCAAGCTTTGGAACTGTAAATATGCTAAGGCAAATATCCTTGTTCTTAAATAATTCAGTCTGTGAAAAACACAGCTGTTTGAATAGTTTTATAAAATGTAATAAATATCATGATAGAGGAATACAATAAGTCAGGAATCTTCAAATTGTTTCCTTTGTGTCTGAGAGCCCACTGCATGCTTTTTATGCCACCCATAAGCTCAGAGGCAAGAATGATATTTGTGTTTTAATTATTTTAAAATAATTCAAAAGAAAAATAGTTCATGACAAGTGAAAATTATATGAAACTAACATTTCAGTGCTCATTAAAAAATTTTGCTGGCACACAGACTTCTAATTCTGTGTGTATTATCTATGGCTGTTTGCATGCTACATTTGCAGAGTAACATACTTGCAACAAAGATGTTATGATTCTTGAAGACTAAAATGTTTATTATATGATCTTTTATAAAAAAAGTTAACAAACCTTTGTACAGGATACTTTTGGAGTAATGAAAAATTGGTGACTATTATGGGGGGAAAAAAAAAGACCTGCCAATGACTTGTGATTACAGAAAAGATTTACATTTAATTTTTAATCCTTTAAAAGTGTTGAGAGGAAAACTCAAGGGAAAAAAAATAAAAACAAAACACAGGGCTGCTTTAGATGTAGCCTTAAATTTACCAGTTTATGAAACTGCCTGAGGTAAGTAGCACCCAAGAAAGCAATGTGTGTGAATAAAACATGTACTCTTTTCCTGAAATTTTTCAAGTTTAATTTGAGAGGTCCTATGTTAAATTTTTGTTTCTTCATATTCCTTATATTTTTACTAATCTTCCTACCTACCAAACACCTATAATTTTTAGAGAATTATTTGAAAATGACCTGTCATTCACGAAGTTGGGGGGTGCTTCAATTCACTTGAGCCTCACAGTCAATAATTTTTGGCAACTTTGAGCAGTATCTATAACTCAGGGATAAGCAGTCCAAACTTGGGACTTTTTAAAAAAGTCAACCTTAAATCCTTCCCATTGGGGCTCATTGATCAGTAATTAGTTACCAAATTTATTAATGACTTAATTTAAAGTGGAGTTTTTTGTTTTTGTTTTTTAAAAAAGGTGTCCAGATATTTTTATCTAATAATTGATAGTTCATTTGGAAGGATGATCTCAATATACAAAAATACTCATTAAGAAAAGAAGTAACTTTAATTTTCTTCCTTTAGTGACTTTTTCTACTTAAAATGTCTATTGTTTCCTTCTCTATTTCACAAAATATAAAACTTTCTTCTTTTTCTTATTTTCCCTTTGCGTTTTCTTTTAATTTTTCTTTCATTTCATAGTAGAACAAAGAAGAATGTGGAGATTTTCACTTGACTTTGTTTTGACAATGGAAAAGTGCTTTGTAGGCATAAAATGAATGACAGAAAGATAACATTTTAATACCTCTGAGATTCTGCTGGGTGGTGTTGACTGTATTATCAATATACTGTCTTACTTGCCCTGGGTTAATATATCACTTTCAGACTACTAATACTAAAGATGTCAAGATGGTTATAGAAGGTACATATACACGATAGAGAATTACATAGCCACAGAGAACAAAATCATGGACTTTACAGCAAATTGGATGAAGCTGGAGATCATCATACTTAGTGATCTATCACAGAAACAAGAACTGAGTATTGCTCAGTCTCACTCATAAATGGGACCTGAAAATTAGTCACATTAGCACAAGGGAATGATTGGCCGCTGCTGGACTCTGATAGGGGAAGGAGAGACGGGAGGCATATAACAATACAGAGGGCACATGGTCCTAAACCAGAGGGAATGAGGGCCAGTTACAAATAAGCATGTAGCTTATTTGTAAAGTTAATCCTTACTTGTACCCTACATCTCTATAATAAAATAAAATTTAATGAAAATAATACACATCAATAAAATTATAACTTGATACTTCAAAAATGAATCTACTTCTTAATCACTTCCAAATCAAACAACATTTTTGAATAGCCCCTAAATTGAGGGGATATCAAAATAAAAATTATGTTATATAGTAATTAATAGAAAGGATTAGACTTCAAAAAAAAGTTACAGGTGTATATTACATCCATTGCACATTTCTTCAAAGTCCATTCAAGGTCTATTTTTTATTGTCCTGAGACATTGTTTCTAAGTATTCTCAGATTGGAAGAAAAATAATAATTTTAGCTTCTTTATGTCAGGTTGTAACATATTTATCTGCTATCTTGAAACTCAAGGTAAGCATTTTAAAAAAGAACTATTTTATTGATCTATATGAGCTACATTAGTATAATTCTATAGTGATTTTTTCATACTACAAACTAAAAGAAAAAGGTTTCCAAAGAAATAGAAGTTATTTTTAAAAAATTTAATGTTCAGATCATAAGCCTAGTATTACACTTTTTCAAGTATTTTATTCATTGTCATAAGCTTATTATTACTGCAGTTTTGCATACTAGTGGGAAAAAGCTGGCATTAATTTTCCCAGGCAGATCAATTTTTGGAGGATAAATATGACAGTACTATAATACAAAGCTGGACCGTGTTCTTATTGTGAATGCATCTGAAGTCATATTCTGCAGACTATCAGATACATATGACTCAGAAAATTAGTGGGCTATTCCCAGAAACTCACAGATCAGTTAAAATAACTTTGTAAGATATTTAACTGAAAGACAGATAAATATATAATCTTTCAGTTCTTATTTCTTATATACAAGGACATAGATACATATTGTTTTAAAATTACCATCAATAATTTTAAGTTAATCAAAATTTTAATTTTTCTGACAATATATTTATGCAATATCTCCCACTTTAGTTCTTTCTATGGAAGCTAGAATATTTTCAAAAAATATTTTATTGTTTAGGAATAAATATTAATACAAATATCGTATAATCTATGATAGAAATTCTGAATGAAATTAAGACTATTTTAAAGATGTCAAAGCAAAACACATTAATTAATGTATTACTTTACTCAAGGTTTATTTCTTTTACTTATTTGAGCATACTTAGTTTAACCTATTTGTAATATAAATAGATTTTTTTTACTTTTCTCAATATTGTACAGTCTATGGTTGATATTTTGGGCTTATGCTTGCCTTAAAATTATTAAAATAATTAATTAAAGCTATGTATATTGTTTTGTCTTAAGAAATTATTTCAAGTCAAACTCAATTATATTTCTTGAACTGGGTTTTCATCTCTTTTTGTTTTGTTTTGTTTTTTGAGTCAGAGTTTCATTTGGTCGCCTAGGCTGGAGTGCAGTGGCACACTCATGGCCAATGAAGCCTTGACCTGCCAGACTCAGGGATCCTTCCACCTCAGCCTTCCAAGTAGCTGGAAATACAGGCTTGCTTTATTGTAGAGACGAGGTCTCACCAAGTTGCCCAGGCTGGTCTCAAACCCCTGGACTCAGGCAATCCTCCCGCCTCTGCCTCCCAAAGTGCTGAGATTACAGGCTTGACCCACCACTCCCGGTGATGGGTTTTCATTTTTACGTACAATAATATATATCTCACGTGTGGAAGAAAGTAATTGAATTTTTGCTTCCATCATTTTCAATGATACAAACTGGTCCCTATCTCTCCAATGCATAATTTTCACATTCTCTGGAAAAACACACTAAATTAAGCTGATACTGAAGAAGAATAAAGAAGCAAATTGTGAGAAGGAGATGAGTTGTGTGATCAGTTATACCATGCTGAGGTAGTCATTCTCCATATTCATCTTTCCAAGCTGACTTACAGGCTCCAGATAACTTTGAAACTGCAAGTAATCATTTGTAATTGTGTATCAAAAACCTATGTGAACTACAAACATAAACATGTACATAAATACTAGTGCATAATAAACAGCAATTTTAAAATCAGAAAATAATGCTGGGATCAAATAAAGAAAATTAGCCTTGGACCTATACCAAGAAATGGCATGTACAAGTGTGTCTATTGGTAATTGAAGTGAAACATGGTTTTTAAGGTCTTTAGTAGAAAATTTCTAAAGAGTTGCAAGATAAGATGCTTTTAACTTTTTTTTAAAGACCTTATAGGTGAGGATGTTCCTTATCTCTCCTTTTCTCTTATCTGTCTTTGAAAAAGATTTTTGTTGTTCATTTTCTCCTAAGTTGGTAATAATAAAGAAATGAGATGTGATTTAAATTGTATAAATTTTATTTAAAATATATACATATATGCCACTTAAGCTATCTTTTGTTTCACAGCATATGAATTATACTTCAGTAAAGTTGTTAAAACTTTATTTAAAAGGAATTACATGGAAAATATTTGCACATGCTTAAAATTGTATGGCAGTGATTCAATTTAGAAAGAGTAGCTAAATAACCAAGTAAGTGAACCTTATAGTCAATATAAGTTTCCTAAGAAACTTATAGGAGGTTGTAGTTTCAGGAAACTTGCATAGAAATAGTATCTAATTTGGAGGAGAATTCCCTCTTTTGATATAACAAAAAAGCAAAGATGGGATGTATTAGAATTTATAGAGGTCTATAGGTGGGTTTGAGAAGTTAAGTATGATCTCATCCTTTGTCCTCTATTTTCTGTGGAGTAGAAAAGGGTGCTGACTGAAAACTGGTGTTGTAAATCAAGGGAGTATGCATTAATTAGGAAAAAGTATTATACTAGAAATGAAGCCAATTTTAAATATCCACCTGGGGTAGGTGATCATACAAGTCTTCATGTATAACTATTTTATTATACAACACTTCAATTGCTTATATAAGAAATTCATCATAAATGGATAGAGTTTTGACATTTGAAAAAAATTAAACCAGAGAAGAGTGTGAAAGATTTTGTTTCAAAAGGCTGAATAAATGACGAGTCACAGAAATTCACAGTGAGGAGAAAGTAAAGATCTAATGAAAAAGATTAAATTAAAAGAGTCAGCGGAATAGGGGTCCTGAAGTTGGAAAGCCCTCAAAGTAAGTAGCTAAAGAAGCAGGCTAGAAGGAAAGGAGGTTTGGTCAGAGTCTCAGACATTTGGGCTAGTGGTGTTAAATGTGAAACAAGATGAGGAAACAACTTGTTCAGGCTATATTGTGCTTATAGAGTAAAGAGGAAGAAAGAAAAAAATCCTTAGAGATAAAAAAGTGAAGAACTGATAAGTAGGATGTCGTGTAGCATTAATGTTGAGTCGTGTAAGGTAATGATAAAACTTAGAGAAAAAAGAAAAATTTTGAGCCACAAGTTGCTCCTTAAATGGGTCAAGGGGTGTGGCCATGAGGATGGAGTACAACAACAACAAAGAGAGAATGGAGATAAAGACAAATTGAGCAGAATTTTTTTGTAAGGGAGTGTAAGAGAATTATCTGTTTTATAAGAATTGTAGTGATTTATCTGGCAATTCAAAGGAAAGAAAGAATACAGATCTTATTTCCTGATCTTGAGACACAAGTGGATGTCTTGGTTAAATTCTAAAATTAGGGATACCGTGCCTTCAGATTCAATTATGACAAAAAGTACAGGGATTAATCTCAGAATGACTGGGTATGGTTAGAGAGTTTGCTAATAATAGAGGTATATTTGCCAAGGCATTTTGAAAATTTTTGCTGAAGAGTGGCTGAATCTGGAGCAAGAATACATATAACTTATTGAGGATAAAGGTGTGGCTAAGATCTAATGACCAGGCAATTTCAGTGTCAATAGAAATCTCTGAGGCTATGTATAGTAGTTGAAACAATTCCTTTAAAGAGAGCAGGCCTTAGGTAACAGAGGCACTCCAAGTGCAAAATATAAGGATGCTCTCAGGTTCATTCACATATAGGATGATTGTTGAATTGCCCTAAGAGTGTTCCTTCTTAAATTTTGTGTCCTTGACTTCACCCTTGCTTAACCCTAATCCTGGCTTTGGTGGCTTCAGAATAATCATCTCACTAGGCCTGGTACACATGCACTAATTGTTCTGGAGGTTGTAGTCTCTGCTCAAGAACACATGCTAAATTATGAGCATTAACAATCATTTGTGTACTTATTTTTTGTCTTGTGTCATTGATTGACACATAGTTTGTGCTATTATGTATTTCTGGCTTTTATAGACTCTTGGGATACTGCAAATAATGTTCTTTAAAAGGTTTATAACTAAATTAACTCTTCCAAGTGATCTTTAAAATAGTTTTTTTCAAGTTCTAAGAACAATACCATTGAGCATATTGATTGGAATCACAGTAAATTTATAGCGACTCTGTAGAAAGTTTTTATCATACCAAGTTTTCCCCTCAGACAAAAATGTTTTTCAATTTATTTAGAGAATATTCTATACCTTTGGTAAAATTTGATAATATGCTTTAAATGTGTCCTTAACATTTCTATTTGAATTGATTTCTAAGCATTTTGCATATTTTTCCTTGTACGGAGGAATAATTTTTTACTTTTTTTTCTTTTAAGTTTGTAAACAACAGAAATTTATTTCTCACGGTTCTAGAAGCTGGAAAGCTCAAGATCAAGGTGCTGACAGATTTTGTGACTGATAATGACCTACTCTCTAATTTATAGATAACGCCTTTTAGCTATATCCTCATGTACTAGAAGAGGCAAAGCAATTCCCTGGGGTCTTTTTGAAGGGCACTGATCCCACATTGTGATTTGATTCCAAAAAGCGAATTTTAGGGGGACACAAACATTCAGACCACAGCAACCACCATTCATCTTCCTTATTTTATTTTCATTCCTTCATTTATTTATCTATTCATGTATTCATTTATATATTTTTAAATTTTGCATTTTAAAGACATGGGGTACAATTCAGGATTAGGTATACAAATAGTCATCATACGGGTAAAGTTTGGGCTTCCCTTTGATCCCCACTTCACCTGGTTTGAGATCAGGTACTGTTATTGATGTTATGTGCTCCTCCACCCCAAGAGTTTCCAGTATTGCCAATCCCTTTTTTATTATTATGGTAATTGTGCAGGATGTGCTTATGAGTGAGAACCTGTGGTACTCAGTTCTTTGTTTTGGTGATAAATCACGAGCATTATAGACTCTAAATCTATCCAAGTTGCTGCAAAGTCCATAATTTTGTTCTTTTTTATGGTTGTGCAATATTCCATCATGTATATGTACCACATTTAATATACCTGGAGGAACTTAAATCATTCTACAAAAAAGACACCTGCACACACGTTTATTGCAGCACTATTTACAATAGAAAAAACACAAAATCAACCATGCTGCCCATCGAAACTGTACTGGATAAACATTTTTTTCATTATATTTTGAACTTTTCTTGCTGGTATATAAACAAATATTATTGATGCTTACTTGAACCATTTTCTATTAATAGACTATCATATATACTAATAGTTACTACATTGATTTTTCTTGCATTTTCTATACAGACAATAATCTACCTATAAAAATAATAATTTCTACCACTTTCCAATATTTGTATCAACTATTTAATTTCATTTACTTTTTACCTTTACCAAAATGGTAGCAAAAAAAATAGTAATGATAATATAATTCATGCATTTTTGTTTTTTCTTGATTTTATATAAATACTTGTTTTCACCTAAGTTTTGTGTATCTGCAACTTTGAAGAGAATAATAGTACTAATAGATGAGATTCTATAAGGATTAAATGATATAATTACATACAAATTGATAACATGCATGTCTTGGCCTGCTTAAAGTCCAAATAGTAGATATCTCAAAGCTCCAAAGAGATAGAATTTATGTTAGAAAAGATTAGACCTCTGGAAAATAGATCCAGGAAATCTAACATATTGTAGTGAATAGACTTTATGGTGACTACCATGATCTTTGCTTGCTGGTGTTCATGTCTCTGTATGATCGTATCACCTTGAGTGTTAGTGGGACCTGTAACTTGTTTCCAAGCAATAGAATCCAACAAATACAACAGAATGTATGTAATTAAATGCTGATAATGGTTAGCTTGCAACCTGTGTTGCTAAGAGACTTGCTTTTTTATCACTAGTTTTGAAGAAGTAAGCGATCCTTTTGTTAGCTGCCATATAGCTAAATCTATATAGCAAAGAACTGAGAGAGACTTCAGTCTGAACGTCCACTAGGAACACTGTCAAAATTCACATGAACTTGAAAGCAGATCCTTCCTTAATTGAGACTCTGATAAAACCACAGATCTGGTCAACATTTTGGTTGCAGACTTGTGAAACCCTGGAACATAAGATCTAGTTAAATTATGCTTTTATTTCTTACCCATAGGCACCGTGAGATAATAAATATATATTATTTTAAGCTGCTAATTTTATGGTAATGATACACAGCAATAAATAACTAATACACATATGAAAAATAGAAATCCCAGGGGTGTGAGAGGAAAGACAAAGATGAGGAATAATAAAAATAAATCACAAAAATATTTTCCTAAATTGAAAATTTGAGCCAGCAAATGAAAAGAACTCATTGAGTTTTCGGCACATTCTGACAAATTTTGTGATGAAAACATAGAACACAAAGAAAAAGGAAAAAAAAAAACTTTTTTACTTACAAAATAAAATGCAATGATTGCCATCATGTTTCTAATCTTTTACACTGGGAAATGGTGGGAAAAATACTGACTCCTGAGGCAAACTGACTAAAACTCTAGACTCCTGCATTCAGACACTTCAAAGCAAAACACATCTGTTGCTTGCACAACTTGGAGAGAGTACAACTAAATTAAAATACTCAAGATGAAGAGCATACTATAGAAAGGACTCTAATCAACAACAAATGAATCAGAATAGTGACTGCAACATGAAGGAAAAGGCAGAGGAGTTGATAGAAAACATTTATGAGTAATGCATCATACGTATTTAGTAAATTTAACTCAAATGGTTGATGTTAGACTGCCTAGGAATGTCTAAACGTTTCTTAAGGACTCTTGAAATAAAAGAACACCCCATAAGAGGTTCACGGGCTGCTCCGTCACAAGTTTCCTGAAGATTTTTAGAAAAGTTCAAATAGTTAAAAAAAAATGTTCAAAAGTATGTGAATTCAGTTGTAAATTGGTATATGTAAATCACAGTTCCACTTGATTTGCTAAAAAATGTGACTCGAAATGATAGAGAACTCTATTAAAAATATTTAAAAAGTTAAATGCTCCATCTTTCTACCCACTAAAGAAAATACTTTTGTATGCCAACACACATATTGGTGCCTATATGGATTTATATATACAGATTGCATACGAATTATAATAATTCAAGGATCTAAAGCTACTACAGATATCAAACATAAAATAGTTGATTTTCTCATGCACACATACATACACAGATATATAATGAAGATCTTATTTCCTTAAAGTATGTTACACGTGAAAACAAGGCAACATGATGTGAAATGTCTCAATTTAATAAGTTTTCTTTGTACTTTTTAATTTTTAGCAATAAGTGATAAAATCACCCTTGCTAAACTGGTTACTCTAGTAGCTGTTAAGGGCTGTTTGAGGTTTCTAGGACCACCTGTCTTAGACTCCGAACAATCTAGAAGATCTCTAGTTGTACATTTACTTTCAAGAATCAATGTGACAAAAATCACAATCGAATGATGGGTTTTATTCATTAGCATCCAATGTCAAAATATTTTGTGTTTAATGTTTATGTTCTTGTTAAATTTTTACTAACACATGTTCTAGTTTCAATCATAATAAGTAAGATTAACTAACCACAATTAGTTATGTATCAAGATTAGAACTAGAAAGAATTTGGAAACCATGTGGCCAAAATTCTCATTTTACACATAAGAAAACTGAGGCAAAAGTAGTTAATAATTACATTCAGAAGTCCACACCGGAATTAATGGCAGAGAAAAGGCTAAACCATGAGCTTCTAACTCCCAGTTCAATGCACTTTTCCACTAATCAAATTAAAATGCAATCATTAATGAAAAATTGGTGCACAAAAATTGTCATTAAAAAAGCAGCTTATGGGATATCAAATTAACTATTTTCTTCAATACTATTGCATTTTGTAATCTTTGCTGCATCATTGCATTCCTTCTAATCAAGGGTGACTCAACTCCACTTGTTTTTTCCCAAGTATGCAAGCTAAATTTTTTTTTTGCCTTACAAGAATGCTTGGAAATAACTTCGGATTATTATGAAAGCAAATGGAAGTCATATATTTTGGTGACCCGCGTATTATTAATGACCTTAAAGTCGATGCACCCAAATGCTATGTGAGTTGTCACTGCACAGAGTGCAAAGAAAGGAACGCCTGCATTCATATTTTCCTGTGGAACTTCTTTTTAATTCTCTTTGCTGTTTGTCACACGAGATTTAAACAATTTAAACATCACAGTCCAGTGCTTTGTGCTCAAATTGACTCCACATCATTGATGAATGAAGTTGCAAGTTTGTACTGTTTAAGTGGTGGTAAAGCTACCAAACTGAGAAATTAATAAAAAAAAACAACAAAGAAAACACTAGATCCCAATGATTGAACCCTCAGAGGTTCAGCAGAAAACACTTTAACTGCCTAAGGAGTTTGAGACCTCCACAGATTTTTTTTAGAGTTCACAACAAAACTATGAAAACTCCTTGCCTTAGCCTATGAAAAATTAACTTCTGCAGAGATTGTCTTTCCTATAAACAACTAGAATAATAGACAAAATACATAAAACAATGTTTTTGAACACTGGGCAACAGGCAGACCAGATATAGGAAAAACAAAATGCCTTGAGGTGTTTTTCAGGTTTAAGCAGGGTGGAAAAACTGAAAAGAGCCCTGCAGTCTTTCTGAGAAGGAAATAGAATTCAGATTTTAGAGAGACCACAGCAGCTTGAATTTGTAGGGAAGAGAAACTGAGAGAAGAAAGCTGCATAGACAGAAAGCTCAAAAGAACATGAAAAGGGTACCCTCAAGTCTATAACTACGTGCTGGTATGCATCCATGAAGATCAGGGAGTCTAACTTCCTGAGGTCTGGGGAAAAAAACCCCAGAAAAAATGATCAACAATTTAGGAAGCTTACCCAGGGATGGAAAGAGTCTGTGTTCACAGTCGGAGTAGAAATAAATTTGTGTATAGTTCACAGAAAGGGAAATAAATTAGGCCCACAATAAAAGCTACCATTGACCTAGATTACTTTAAAACTAAAAAAAAAAAAAAAAGCTTTTAATAGATCAAACTCAACTGTATTACTCAACGAAACTGAACATTCTTTTAAAAATAGCAAGTCAGCATTGAGTAAAAATGGCATTTAAGTAAAAATTACTAGACATACAAAAAACCAGAAAAATACATATTCATAAGTTTTAAAAAAATCTCACTGGAGAAAAACACAGAAATTAAAAGGTGATATAATTTTTATAAAAAAGTTTCTAAACTGATTTATTACATATTGGAAGGATTAGCAAACTTTTTTTGGTAAAGGGCCAAAGAGTAATTTGCATCTTTGTAGGCCAAGAGGCAAAAATCAAGGACATTATATAAATACTTCTATAACTCAAGAGAAAATAAAATGTTCACAAACATTTTTACAGACAGTTCAAAATACAATAATCATAATTATGCACACTTTTTTGTAATAAGATCTTCTAATATGAAGAATGAAATTCTTTTCGGACGGCATACCACTTGCTTAATTAGAGCCCATAGGGAATATTCCCTATTACCCCAGTCCATTCCAAATGTTCACCTGATAATGATATGCAATGAGATTTTAAGTATTTCAACTTTGAAATATACCTTTTCATACAGATAGACACTGCAAAGTACCGATATCACTCCACAAGAGTTTAATTTTAATTGGGCATTTAAAGGGCATTTATAAAATTCTATTAAATTCTTTCCTTGATATTTGCCTTTTAGTGTTTCATATGATAGCAAATTCCTTTCAATTGAGGATTTGGTGGTATCTCCTCCATTGCACAATCAAATGGATTCTGAAATATGAAAATTCATTTTGTACTTAAATCGAAGTTTGAAAACTGTTGCTGGAATTATATTTTGAGCTTAGAAAATATATCCACTGCCAATTTTTGCGAATCTCACTTACAGTTTTAGCTATTGACACAGCACAGAAAGTATATAAAGCACCTTGACATCACTCATGATTAAAACATTAGTTACTATCGAAATTACTGCACTGTAACCCTCCTATATAAGGATTATTTTGTCTTGTTATTTGACACTGAGTTTATTAAGTAAATAATTATGTTTGTAACAAAATGTAATTTCTAAAGTCAACCAGTACTTGATAATAAATTTTGAGGGCAATCTTTCTCAGAAAAAATAAAATCAATCTCAAGTCTGAGCTAAAAACAAAAATCACAATGAAGCTTTCCTGCTGCTAGGTTTCATGCTAATTTTGGCATGGTAGAATGTGTCAGGGCATTCTGCTTCTATTTCTGGTTAAAAATAAAATCATAGAGCTGATAATCATCAAGTTTCTGAGAGCAAATGAATTCACCATTGATACTACTAATTTAATAATACACTATAGTTCAAAAAATCTCCTAAAATATCTATTGATAAATAATGCAATGAATAACCATAGCTTTTCAGCATCTTATAATTTTACAAGTTTTTAATTTGACCAACTAAGTATTTTTCTGCTCCACATATATTTTTGCTAGCTTCAGGTTAAACACTTCTTAGCAGATTCCACTTTATGTTATGCTGAAATAGCTTTTCTTCTTTAAAAATATGGTGCTTATAACTGTTTCATGCAGACTATTCACAGAAACTAATTCTTTTGTAACTTAATACTCAACAATGACTCCTCAAATTAACAACTGTACAGTATTAATAACATCTTTTAAGTCATTAAGAGTCAAGGTTAGTCACTCAACATTATTTACTATGCTTTCAAATTGAGTACTATTGTTGCTCATGATGTTTTCAGCTCTTTAAGCAACTGTTCTTACCAAAAGTTTGTCTTTAGCTAGTTCAAGTTTTCTGGACATATTTCTGCCATTGATGTACCAAAAGCAATTTATTTGACTGACCATTACTAATGACTTTGCTTCCCCAACAAATGAGCCACTAATAAACAACATTTTATCCTCATTTTGTTTTTTAATTTTATGAAGAAATTCTATGATGATGAGATATTTCACTTTCAAGTTTATAACTTTTCCAACTCTCAAAGGAAAGTTGCTTTTCTGTGAGTTGGTAATATCATGAGTGATGAGTCTGATAATGTTTTGGTGTATTGCAAGTTTTAGCACAGCTCTAGTGCCATTGAATAATAAAATACTTTTCAATCTAATTCAATAAGATAACCCACACTCAACTGTGCTTTAAATGCACAACTTTCAAGGTCTCCATCTTCTTCCCTTTTAATTTTGATATAAGTATGCACTGAATTAAAGAAATAAATCAAATGTAACAACATAACTGTATGCATGTTCTCAAAATACTATTAGTTGTGACTGCATCACCATAATGTGCACAGAAGCAGTGCAAACCAACGAGAATGCTACATTGAGTTCCTGTTGCAACTACTCAGCTCTGCTGTTGTAGTGTGAAGGCAGCCAAAAATGACACATAAATGAGTAACATAGCTGTGTTAAAATGTACTTTTACTTATGAGTCCTGGAGTTTTAATTTCATACAGTTTTCATGAGTCACAGAATGTTATTCTTTTAATTTTTTTTCAGTCACTTCTAATACTAAATTCATCATTAACATGCAGGTTATGCAAAACAGTCATTGGGTTAGATTTGGTCCAACACCAATGTAAGCATCGTTTGCCAACCCCAATCTAATCATTCAGCTCAGGACGTTAAAGAAACAAAAGAATAATTAAAAAAAAAAATGATAGAGATAAGAATACATATTAATGAAATATAAAGATAAAAGACAAATGCCAGTAGAGAGTATCAACAAAGCAAAAATTATTCTATAAAGGACTAATAATGACAATAAACAACTGGCATAATCACTCCAGAAAAATTATATATAATTTATATACATATAATTTATATCTGTATCATAAACAATACAAAAAATAAAAAGAGAAAGCAGCTACATATATAAAAATGATAATCATGAGAATCAACAAATGTATGTCCATAAATTATAACACTTTGTAAAATAACTATTTTTTTAACCTTTTTATTATAAAATAAAACACACATATAGAATCATATGAACAAATATGTAGCCTAATAAACTACTGCAAGGCCAACATCCCTGCAACTGCCATCTCAGTCAAGAAGTAGAATCTTGCCAGCCATCCCAAAAGCCCCTCCATGAGCCCCATTCCAATTACAACTCCCTCCCTCCCTACAAAATTAACCACTATCCCCCCCAATTTTTTTTTTTAGGTTGAATTAAAGAAATAAATCAAATGTAACAACATAACTGTATGCATGTTCTCAAAATACTATTAGTTGTGACTGCATCACTCCGTCACCCAAGCTGGAGTGCAGTGGCACACTCACGGCCACCCTAGCGTCAACTTGTTTATTAAAAGATAATTTTCCAAAAGTATCAAAGAATAAGTATGAAAATGCTTTTAAATCATTAAGTTAAATAAGTAGACAAAAACATACTGAATAAAAATTTCAAAACTTAGATAATTCTATAGAACACTGTTTATAGAATCTTATAATAAGATAACCTTTGCCTAACAAAATCTATGTAATTGAAAAAGCCAGAAAGAATCCTGATTCTGTAAAGAAGATACTAGAAGTTAAACAAATCCAAATCCAAAGTCAAAAATACAACAAAAGTAATTTGTCATTCAACTTATTTGTGAGAACAATCATAAATAGCTTAAATAACATATTGAAAGCAGGAAATGGTAAAGAATCATAATTAAGTGAAAGATTAGTTTAATATTTTAAAAATAAATATAATACACTATGCTGGTGCATTGAAGGAGACGACATATGACCCTTCAGTAGATATAAGGGCAGCAATGAGCAAAAACTTTAAGTTCAATTTCTTATTTTAAAAAAATTGGAGAGAATAGAAATAAAAAACTTTGTTAGCATGACTATTGTAGAAAAAAAGAATTTACCACAAAATATGGGTATGCATTATATTAATGGTGAAATATAGAGCATTGCCTTTAAACTTGTGAAGAAAACACAAATACTCTGAGAATTTGTTAATATTCAATAATAAACTAGATGCCCAAAACAATTATATAAAGATTTAAAAAATTATTTTGTTTTAATTCACAGAAAACTTGGTTATCTGTATAGAAAAATTCAAGAAAAACAATGGACAATCAATTAGAAATAATGTTACAACAAATTTTGTGGACATAAACATAATGCCACATTTTGTTCTAAACAATATTTAGCTATGATAAAGTAGGAAGAAGGTCTCTGGAGAAAAAAATAAATTTGACTTACATAAAAATAAACTTTAGTTATGCCAATAGTGGCATAATTCTATGTCTTAGGTTTTCTGTTTATTTTGACAACCCAGGATACTAATAAGATTCCATTTCTCATTAAATTACACATAAATATCACTGGTTCACAATCTACATCCAAGCCATAGCATAATAAAGAATTCCATGTTTTATAAATTGGAGGCATGAGCGTACATGATTCACCAAAAAATAAAATGAAATATTGTTGAGTTACAAAAATCCATGGATTACAAAAATAATATATCTCTTTTAAATTAAATCATTTTCTATTTTTCTCTTACTCAGGACCTAGGTTTTATGGAGGAAAATTTGTACAACTTAGTTTGAGTAGTAAATTCTCCAACAAATATTGCATACATTTCATATAGCATTATCAGTGATTGTATACTTTCCATGTAGCATGAAATGTTGCATGAGAAGAAATGGTAGATATATGGGAAGCTAGTAGCTATTTTTTTCCAAGTTCTCATGAATCAAAGGAAAGCTTATTTTTATTCTTCTTACTTTATTTGCTTTATAACAATTAATTTGGTGAACATCAACACATTTTTTTTTTTTTTGAGTTGGAGTCTCACTCTGTCGCCCAGACTGGCGTGCAGTGGCCGCTCCCGGCCACCGCTGCCTCGACCTGCTGGGCTCCGGCGATCCTTCCGCCTCAGCCTTCCGAGTAGCCGGAATTACAGGCATGCGCTACCACGCCCGGTTGATTTCTTGATTTATTGTAGAGATGAGGTCTTGCTGCCCAGGCGGGTCTCGAACCCGCGGGCTCAGGCAAGCCACTCACCTCAGCCTCCCAAAGGCACAGGATTATAGGCTGAGCCACCGAGCCCGGCTATCAATACATTTTTTAAAATAAAGTACCAACACTAGTCACAGGAAAAAATATATCACTTAAAATTTACAGAACTAAAAAGTGGACTCTGAAGTGAAGTTAAGAATCAATAAATAATTTTTCCACTAACATTATTGATTCGTAATCCTATATCCTAATATGCATTAGCATCCTCAATGAAAATGTTATAATAATATGATACAATTTGTACAAACTTTTATACTTTTGTGAACAAATTCACATGAATTTTGTCAAGTATTCCCAACAGAGTGAGTGGTAAAGATAGGGGAAAGATAGCCATTGTAATTTGGAGGTGGTGAAACTGAGATACCAATAATTTACTCAATAGTATATTGATATTAAAGCAGGAAGAAGATCTAATTTTACTTATTTTTATCCCTATTGTGTGAAAATTGTAGATCAACTTACCTATGTCTTTAATTTTTGTATTTTCTCTTTCTTTTAAAAAAAAAAAAAACGATTTGCCTCTTATTCTCTAGTAAACATTGTTTATAGAAGCAATCAGCTTGCTTTGAAATAGGTCAAGCAATTTCAGAGCTAAAAGATTGATTTTTGTGAAACAGCAAACATTGTACAGAGTAGAAAAGAAGTTATTAACTTTGAGATCTCAAACTTTTATTACAATTCAATATGATTCTAATATTTTTACTCATGTAAATTTATTCATTACATAAATAAAAATTGTTATGCATTTGCTTACTATCAATGTATTATGCTTTTAACAATAACATTTGCTCTCAAGTAATAAGATACAAGTCATCTTAGAAAAATAGGATGCTGACATACATAGCTAAGGAAAGAAATGTCAATATAACCTACTGTAATATATATTTCACAAAGAATAGTTTAATGAATATAACTGTTGTTCTAAAACATTTTCTTTTACTTAGAACTTTTTTCTGCATTGTATATATATATTTTTTGGGGGGGTAGTATTTCTTAGCTAGTTGGGGTATGACCTCCATTGAGATTTAGTTTTTTCTTCTTGGAGAAAAAAAATGCCCTTGTGCATGTTATAAACAAACTACATATAAGATGTGGAGCTTATAGAAACGGCAGAAGTAAACAAAAATTAAAGCTCCAGGTAACATCCACCCTAAATCTTCAAAAAATTTTGTTTTGACGGTCTTTTCTTGAAATTTACTTTACACTTGCTTATATACAGAATTTTAAAACACGCTTATTCTCACCTGTTAAAAATATTTTTCTCCTTAACACGTGTTGTTTTCAAGTAAATAATATTTATCAGGTTCCTCTTAAGGACACTTTATTTCCAGCGAGAGATTTCTTGAGTTTGTTGATCTTGTTTACTTCTTTCCGTTAACTGACCATCAGCTTACTGAAATTTTTAAATAATGCATTTCTTAGAGTCCATTGTGCTTATAGGATTGTCAAGAAATCGCAACAAAAATAATGAAAAAGCAACTTATAATGAAAATATTATAGTGATTCTGCCTCTCCTAATGCCGGGGGCAATGTGATCAATCATTCTATCAATCACATCAATTTTGCCTGCTTCCAGTGGCAGAGCTATGAACACAGTCAGATCTTCCTTGGCTTCACCGCTCTCAAAACAGTATCATTTGGCTCCAAACTGTGGTTTGCCATAAGGATTTTCAAACTTATGTGATGACAGGACAAGCTAGTGAATTTGTTAAGTATTCCAATTATTAGTCATGGGATATCAAATTTTTCGTGGTAACTCTGATTTTTTTCCTTTTTAAATTTTTACTTAAAATTGTGGGGTACAATTCAGGGCTAGGTATACAAATATTCACGGTGCAGGTACCCTTATCGATGGGGTGTGGCCACTCCTTCCCCATCGTGACGACTGTCACTCTCACCTCCTCACCCCCCAACTCCCTTCCCCGCAGCTTCCCGCCACTTTCAATCCTTTTCTGCAACTCTGATTTAATATGTATAGTTGGACCCTCCCAAATCTATGGCTTAATAAGTATTCTAGATGGAATTCGTTTATTTATTTTAAAATGTGGGCTACAATTCAGGTTTAGGTGTGTAAGTGGTCATCATACAGGTAAAATTTGGGTCCCCTTTTGGTCCAATTTTGCCTGGTTTGAAATCAGGTGCCTTTATTGATGTTATGCACAAACACCGCCCCTTCCCCCCACCCCCGCAGTGTCCCGCTACTGCCAATCCCTTTCTTAGAGTATTATGGCAAATGTTCAGGGTCTGTTTATGAGTGAGAACATGTGGTACTCAGCCAATTGAATATTTTAAAGACTTGGGAAACATTTAGTTTGAATGCCCAAGACACAACTTGAAACATTATTGCATGCTGTTTACTATATTTTATATCAAACCAGTTTCTTACTTTCAAGTGACTCATGATATCAAGAAGTCCATGAAAACAATGCGCATGTCACTGTGATTCCCTTATGTGAAGTCATTACCATATTCATAGGAAAGGAAAGTTAAGGTTCACGGTGGATGGGAGCAAAGTCTTATTTAAAAACCTCTCTTAATTTACTTCACAGGAGAATATGAAAATTTCCCCTTGTCCCTGAGTTAGAGCTTCCCAGACACACCTAACTTAGACATCCGATATGCTGGGGAGGGGTATTGGGTCAGAGGTGTTGACAATAACCTGATGTTTCAACTCTGTGTGTTTTGTTTGTACAAGTATCACTAGGGAGAAATAAAGGACTCTGGAAACTCCAGTAAAGGCAAGGGAGCTATAACTGATCTATTTTGCACATTAAACAGAATTAGATACCTGAATGTTTTGAGAAAGTACCACCACACGAAAGCACAGTATTATATAAGTTTAAAAAGCACAGTATTATATGTTTAAATTGAAATTTAAGCTTATATAATACTGTGCTTTCATGTGGTAGTACTTTAAACTTATATTTTGTATATATAATATATATACCTGTAAAATAATATCATGAGGTTTTTATTATTGTATCCTCCCTAAACCCAGAATAGGAGGACATGAGAGTTGTTTACATTCTAATCACAGCAGTACTGGTTTTATGGCACCTTTACAAATGTTAATATGGCAGAATTTCATAATAGACTGAAGTATTATAATCCAACATTTCACAAATTATAATTTTCTCATAGAATGGTGATTAATCATAAATTGCTATTGAATCTTTCTGGTGTCAGGCTACACCTGACATTGCTGCATCGATTTTCTGATTAATTGTTGAGAAGTGTCTAAATTGCTAAGTTCCTTACACTGAAATAAAGTCAGCCTCCTAAATTATTTTTTTCAGTTCTATCCTCTGGAGCCAGAATATCTAAGACCTTTTTTCAAATTGCAATCATGTTCCTATTTTCTCTAGAATAAAGAAAACACACACACACACAGAACATGTGTATTCTAGACGTCATTTAAAAAATATTGCTTTTCATTTGGTCTGGACCCAATAATGTAATTGTTTCTGATTCACGTGGAAGAAAATAAAACACTGAATTGGTTAATCTGGATAGTCAGTATATGTCTACACAAACAACTGTGCAAGACCATTAGATTCTTGAGTCAGGGATCATATTTTATTCATCTCTAGATCTCCAGTACACTGTATAATAATGCTGAATAAATTTTAAAAATTCCATGTGAAACGCTGGCTTTTCAGAAGCTCTGCTAAATTTTATGTTTATATAAACTTATGTTTATTAATACTGACAACTTATGTTTGGGCACTGTTTGCTTCAGTTCGTGACTGAAATCTACTCAGAACTACTGTAGGACAAAGGTAAATTTACTGTCTTCCATCATTGTAAACAGAAGTTCAAATGACATTACTGGGCTCATAATTTCTCCATCTTTCATTTAGGGCTATTCAGAATAATACGGTTAACGGTTCCAATTTTGTCTAATTGTCATTCCCCAGCCATTTCTTCTCTTATTGATTTATTTTTCATCCATCTGATAGTCTTTGCCTTTCCCGCAATCCGCTGAAAAAAAAAATACCACCAAAGAGAGACTCTTTTCAAAAAAAATAAAGGTTTATTTCTATAAGGGAGTCTGTTTTCTAAGGTGTGAGAGTTAGTCTTACATTGGCTGGGCTACAGTATCCAGTTATTTAATCAAATCCAAATCTAGTTGTTGCTGTGAAAGTATCTTGTAGATGTGGTTAATATCTGCAATCAACTGGCTTTCAAGTAAAGGAGGTTAACCTTGGTAATGTGAAAGCCTTAAAAACAAAAACTGAGTTTTCCCAAGAAGAAACTGGCCTCAAGACTGCAGCGTCACTTCTTGCCTGAGTTTCTGCGGATAACTCAGTGACAGAGGGAATCACTAGTGTTAGAAGACAACTTGCTTGAGTAGTTCTTTACATGTGAGTTTTGATTCATTTTATTTATACAGAAAGCTATTTAAATAGACTTTGCTAACTTAAAAACAGTCTGTAATATTTATAAATGTATGTTCACAAGAAACAGTGCATGAAAGTTCATAGCAGCTTTATTCATAATAGCTCCAATCTGGAAACAACTTGATGTCTTTCAAAGGGGTATGGTTAAACAAACTCTAGTCCATCCCTACCATGGAGTAATACTCAGCAATAAAAAGGAATAAAGTATTGATACAGTGACTGGATTAATCTCTAGGAATTTATGCTGAGTGAAAAAATGTCAATTTCAAAAGGATGAAGGGGTAGATAGGTACTATTTATAAAGCATCCTTGAAATGACAAAATCTTAAAAGTAGAAGATAGATGAATAATTGCAAGGTATTGGGACAGGTATGTGGAGGGCAAGGGGGAGAAAAGAAGTAGGTGTGACTATAAAACCGCAGTAGGAAGGATTGCTGATGTGATGTCAATAACCTGGTAGATATTTTGTACTATAGTTAGTCAAGAAGTTACCATTGTGGGTAAAAGGAATGTGGGGCCCCTCTGTATAACTTCTCACACATATGAAGCTATAATTCTGTGATTCTATAGTTGTCTTAAAATAAAAGCATTTCCTGTTTTAAAAAGACGGTAACTTATGTATCGGCTACATAAGATAAATTAACATAAAGCATTCTATACTATGAAAAGGATCCTAAGTATGAAGTTAGAAGACTCTGGGACTAGTTCTGGTATTTATGGTACCCAATTTAGAGATAAAATGTAGGCCCTAATGGTTTATGATGTTAAAATATTTTAGTACACTCTTTTTTCATTTTGAAGATATGTGGTACAATTCAAAATCCGGCACACAAGTGGCCATTGTACAGGTAAAGTTTGAGCCTCTCTTTTGTCCCCACTTCTCCTGGTTTGAGATCAGGTGCCTTTATTGATGTTGTGTGCCCTACCCCAGCAGTTTCTCACTATTGCCAATCTCTTTCTTATAGTATTATGATAAATGTTCAGGGTCTGCTTATGAGTGAGAACATGTGGTACTCAGTTCTTTGTCTCTGTGGTGGAACACTGAGTATTGTAAATCCATCCAAGTTGTTGCCTGTGCAATATTCCATCATGCATATATATCACATTTTAAAAATCCTGTCCAGTTTTGATGGGCAGCATGGTTGGTTCCATGTTTTGGCTATTATGAATTCTCTGGTTAGGAAGATGCTGAGGTATTTCATTTTTGTGTGTGTGGCTATTGTGAATGGGATTGTGATTTTTATTTGGTTTTCTGTCCATTTGTTGTTGGCGTATAAGAATGCGACTGTCTTTTGCACATTTTTTGTACCCTGAGACTTTGTCAAAGTCCTTTATCAGTGCAAGGAGATTTTTGACAGATTATCTAGGATTTTAAAGGCATAGACTCATAGCGTCAGCAAAGAGGGATAACTTAACTTCCTCTTTTCCTATTTGGATACCTCCGATTTCCTTCTCTTCTTTTGTCAAATTACTCCAGGTAGGACTTCCAACACTATGTTGAACAGAAGGGGTGAGAGTGGTCGCCACGTCTTGCTCCAGTTTTCAAGAGAAATGTTTCAAATTTCTGTCATTATAGCAATATTTTGGTTGTGGCTTTATTGTAGATGGCACTTAATATTTTAGGATATATTCCCTCTATGTCTAGATGTTCAAGGGTTTACACCTTCAATAAATCCTAAGATCATGACCCAGAAGCCTGTGACTAATACTAAGGCTCTTAGATGTGACACGAGTTTGAATTATAAGTTGTGTGAAAGCCAAAACTGCAGTTTGCAGAAGAATGGGAGCAATGAGCTTCTAAAGTGAGCTTGTGTTCATCCCGGTCTCAGAGCTTTTATGTTTTGAGCTCACAGGAGCTTAATCTGGTTAGTGCTGAGTAGAAAGGGGGAGGAAATTGGGTCAATAGTTCCCAAAAGCATCCTAGTGGTCTCGGGGTCAACAGCCCTTCCTGATCCCTAACGCTCAATGGTCCTCTGTGGCCGTCTCCTAACACACCAAGTTAAGGGTCTAAATCTCCTTGTTTATTTTTTTGCCTCAATTATTAATCTAGGGTTGTTATTGGGGTATTTAGATCCCCAGCTATGATAGTGTTAGAGTCAATATTTTTTCTTAGATTTCCTAGTAGATGCTGTATGAATTTGGTTCTCCTGTGTGGGGTGTATATATGTTTAGGGTGGATATTTCTTGTGATGAATTGAGTGTTTTATCGTTACGTAGTGTCCTTCTGTATCCTTTGAATTTTTGACAGCTTAAAGGTTGTTTTGTCTGATATTAACATCGTGACTTCTGCTTTCGTGTCTCGTTTGTATGAGAATGTGTTTTCTATCCTCTAACTTTAGCCTGTGAGTGTCCATTCTGGTGAGATGTGTCTCCTGAAGACAGAATATTGTTGGGTCATTTTTTTTTTAATCCAGCTTGCCATTCTATGTCTTTTCAGTGGTTCATTTAGTCCATTCACATTAAGGCTGACTACTGAGATGTGAGAGTTTATTTCTGTCATGAGGCTCTTACAGAGTTTTTGTTGTTTGTTTGTTTATTTGTTTGATGGTTTCTTTTGATTTGGGGATTGATATATGTTTGTGTTTTCAATTTTACAGTCATGATGCCCTCTATGTTGGTTCTCTGTTTTCCTGCATTCTTGGGAATGGTCATTCTTTTTTTCTTTCTTCTGTGCTTAATACCTTCTTAAGCATCTCTTTTTGGAGCTGGTCCAGAGTAGGCATAGATTAAGGATTGAATGCCTGTGAAGGATTTTAATTCTTCATCACTGATGAAGCTTAGCTTAGCTGGGTAGGAAATTATTGGTTAGAATTGTTTATCTTTGAGAATTTTTAATATTGCACTCCAGTCTCTTCTAGTCTGTGGTGTTTCTATAGCTACATCTGTTGCTATTCTAATTTACCTTCCCTGTTATGTAGTCTGAACTTTCTCCCTTGCTGCCTTGAGGAGTTTTTATTTTGTACCTACTCTGTGTAATGAATTACTATGTATCTAGGAGTTGGTCTTCTCATTTGGTGCCTCCCAGGGTCTCTTAATCTCTTTTGTTTGGATGGCTGTATCTCTGATGAGATGCAGGTAGTTTTCTTGGATGACCTCATGGAATGTTTGTTCCAGGGTGCTCTCCTTCTCCTTTTCTCTTCAGGGACACCAAATAGGCCTAAGTTTGGTCTCTTAATATAATCGCATATCTCTTGAAGACTTTGTTCCATCTTTTTAAGCTTCCTTTCTATGTTTTTTTTTCTTCAGGTGTGCACTTGATATCAAGTCAGTGTACAAGTAAGCCCTGGCTGCCTCCATACTTCCACCCACCCCCAGGGAGACCAAAAGCCTTCATACATCTCAAGTTGGGAGAAAGAAAGGAGGCCATGGTAGCTGAGCATTCCAAATAAAACAAAACAAAAAAGTATTAAGGCAAAGATTTAAAAAATTTGCATTATATAATTTACCCAAAATCAATGCTGTTACTTCCCCTATGTGGATCAGAAAAGAACAGGGCTATTCTCCTTAGAAAGAAGTGGAACCCCTTTTGGGAGGGGAAGCTTCCTGTAACGGTGCATCTCATGATATTTGGAATGATTATTAAAAAAAAGAACAATGTGCAATCATAGACCTTGAACAAATTGTTGAACTTTGGGGATGCTCGCACAAACTCACTGTCACCTTCACCATTTCGGTTTTTAAGTCCTGAGAGTCATCAAGCCAAACACACAAACAAACAAAACAAAAAACAAATGAAGTCATGCCAATCTCATCTTGTTTTCTGCACAAGTTAGGTTTGACAAGAAATAGTATAACATGCTAGTCATAGTCCGCCTAGAAGCACTTGTGGTATATGACAGAGGGTACGGACTTGGAATACTCCTGCTTATTGAATCACATCTGCTGGAAGGTGATCAGCGAGGCCAGGATGGAGTCACTAATCCACACAGATTACTTACGCTCAGGAGGTGTGAGGATCTTGATCTTCATCATGCTGGGCACCAGGGCAGTGATCTCCTCCTGCATCCTCTCAGTGACTCCAGGGTACATGGTGGTACCTCCAGACAGCACTGTGTTTGCACACAGGCCCTTGTGGATGCCCACATCACACTTCATGATGGAGTTGAAGGTGGTTTTGTGGATGCGGCAGGATTCCTTGCCCAGGAAGGAAAGCTGGAAGAAAGCCTCTGGGCAATAGTACCACTTGTTGCCAATGGTGATCACCTGGCCATCAGACAGCTCGTAGCTCTTTTCCAGGGAGCAGGAGGACACGGCAGTGGCCATCTCCCACTTGAAGACCAGGGTGACATAGCACAATTTCCCAATTGACCATGGTGGTGAAGCTGTAACCATGCTCGGTGAGAAGCCTCATGAGGTAGTCTGTCAGAAGCTGGCCAGCCAGGTCTACATGCAGTATGGTGTGAAGGAGGGTGTACCCTTTATAGATGGGCACAGTGTGGGTGACCCTGTTACCAGAGTCCATTATGATACCAGTGGTATGGCCAGAGTTGTTACAGGTACAGCACAGTCCGGATGGCCACACACATTGCTGAGGTGTTGAGAGTCTCAAACAACTCTGCATCATCTTCTCATGGTTGGCCTTGGAGTTGAGGGGAGACTCAGTCAGTAGTACAGGGTACACCTCAGGAATCACATGCAACTTGTTATAAAAAGTATGGTGTCAGAACCATGTCATCCCAGTTGGTGACAATGCCATGCTCAATGGATTACTTCAGAGTCAGGATGCCTCTCTTGCTCCTCTTGCCCATGTAGGAATCCTTCTGACCCATGCCCACCATCACACCCTGATGCCACAGGTGCCCCATGATGGAAGGAAAGATAAACCAGGGGGCTGGCCTTGCATATGCTGGAACCACTGTTAGTGATGAGCTCTGCAATGTAATTGTCTATGGTAAACTGGTGTGGTGGGGATCAGCAGCAGAACAAGGGCACAGGTTGGTGTTAGTGGGCAGATGCAGTCTCAAATATCCTTTTCTACGTTTCTTAAAAGATTGAGCTAGTTCTGTATTTTGGTCTGCAAACTCTGGCATTCTTTCTTCTGCTTGGTTAATTCTCTTGGTTAATTCTGCTTTCCATGCGTGTCATTTTATTATTTATTTTGTTTATTCTTAATTGACATGATTTCAGTTATCAACTCCTTCATTCTTTTGTCTTGTCTCTCCTCATTTCTATTCATTCTCTATCAGTATCTTGATGTCTGGGTTTGTGGTTTGAGACCAGTCATTCTGGGGACTCTTCATTGCTTGAGTTCTTAAACCTGTAATCTCAGGCACTATCTTTCTGGGGGTTTGGGGGATACTTGTGTTCTTCCATTGATTCTTTGTTTTGACAGATTTTCCCCGTCTTTACCTACCTCTTTAATTCTGTTGCTCATGAGAGGGGAATAGTTTTCACTTCTGTTTGCCTAACCCGCTATTCTTCCTTAGGTAGAACCTCTGAATTTGTTCAGTTTTTAAGCTGGGCTGGGACTGGGGGGGCTGTGCTGTCTTTTTTCAGTTTTGATATTTGATTAAGGCCTAATGAGGGCGCTATGGTTCAGAAGCTACCTGCAGATTTCAGTATCCACTTACGGGGGTGTGGGCCCTCTGGAACCCACTTCCCACCAACTTACAATATGTCCATGTAGTGGGAGTGTATGTACACCCCTGAAACCAAAATGAGTTAAGAGAAAGGAAATGAACAGAGGAATACAGAAGAGAGAAGAAAGGAAGATGAAGAGGAAAAAAAAGAGAAGAAGGGAGACACGCAGGCAAGCAAACTAACAGATAAACAAAAACAAATTAAAAGTTAAAAATTAAAAGAAAAAACAAAGATATGTTTGCCCTCAAAAATACCCATACACAAATTTAAAAAAGAATGAAAAAGGGGCAAATCAAGTCATATGACACAGGCAGAAAGATATATAGGGAAAGAGCAGGCAAAAAGCAAAACAACAAAATAAAAGTAAATTAAAAAAGAAAAAAGACCTCCCTCTTGTGGCCATTTCTGGAGCTCCAGGTTCTTTTTTCTTTTTCTTTCTCTCTTTTTTTGGTTTAGCTATTGACTGTTGTGTCCCAAGCACTGCCACTTTTGGTTCCCTGGCATAGGGAGCAGCAGGTTGGGGAGATCTTTCCCTCTGCACTCAGTGCTGACTGAGGGGGGGCTCTCAACGTGGGTCTGGCCTCCCACAGACTCCTGGGGACAAGGGGAGTGAATCGGATCTGGAATCACCCCAACTCAACTGCCTGCTGTTAGGTCTCCCAGTCCGACTACAGGTGTCTGTGTTTTGGTCCAGTGCTGGGTTGGGGCATCTTTCTCTTCGTGTCTTGCTCTTGGAGTATCCTCTCTGCGAATACAATGGTCAATCTCAGAGGGGTGCAAGGATGGCATCTCCAACTTTGTAGGTTGCTCAGAGTTGGGTGAGCTAAGGCAGGTCTGTGCCTAGTTCTAGGACACAGAAAATGGCCTCGCTTTCTCCTGTTGCTGCAGGTGGCGATGGGTGCCAGATGCCAAGTGCCTAGTGGCGAAAGGCATCTTTGCTGCCTTTTCCCAAGAGATGTCCCAGGAATGGCAGTTGTTTTCATGCAGAGACGCTCACGCTCCGACTGCTTCCATTCCCATCTTGGCAGAGCGCTCTTTGCTTTTTTATGTTGATCTCAGAAAGACAATTTTTGCTCTCTTTAACTAAATCTGTTTATATGATTCTAAATCTCAAAGATGGAAAATGTTGATAAAAGATAAAGGAACTACCAACGATGCTTATTTTCTTAAGACAACTTTCTTGTAAATGGATATTTTTAATTTCAAAAAAATTATTTTGAAATCACATACAAAGCATGCTTTCGGTTTATTACAGGTCGTTATGCAAAATCTGTGTATCAGATACGCCAATATTAATGAAGAAAAGGTAAACATGTAACTATCCACTGAAACTTTCTTATTGATGTTTAAACTACTGAAGTAATGTAAAAAGGCTTTTTAAAAGTAAAAGCATATTATAATATACCAACATAACAATTCAAGATAAAAACTACTCTTCTTTTTTCCTAGACATGGCTTCTGCTTTTAAGTGTAGTATGTATCATTTCAGAACTTTTAAAATGACTGTATACATATATGAATTTACAAATAGTAATATTTGATGTGTATATGCTGTATATGTTTTACTTAAATGATATCATTTTGTAGGAGTTGTTCATTAACTTGTTTTCTTATTGAACAATATATTGATGTTTTCACCAAGTTATTATAAATAGAATTAACTCATTTTTAAAAATTGCAGCATAACATTTTATGACATTAAAATACTAAAACTTAAATCCTTACTCTTCTGTTGAGATTGTTTAAAAAAGCATATGAAATCAAAGTTAATAATTTAAGGTAGAATCAGCATTTCAAAAAACAATTCACCACTGACTTGATCTTTTTTTTCTTCAAAGGCTGTATTTGACAAATCAACAATAAGTCTTTCTTCAACTTTTTAAGTATTACTTTATATGGCAAAACAAGATAAAAATGTTTCCAATAATTAATTATGGAACATGGAAATAACTTTTCTCTGTAATAACAGAAACAAAGCTTAAAACTATGCTGCTGCCAATTAAGAAAAAAATTTTATATAACCACTTAAATTTTATCTTTTTCAAAGTCTAGTCTAAGAGTACAAATAAAGTAGTTCTTTGCGAGGAGACCAACTAAAATTACACACAAAGGCAGAGAGTGATTGATCTGCCTGCTATTTTGTGTGATTTCATCTGAACAACAGAGCGGAGTGGCCTCTGAACCTGCCCCAGGATAGGCCATCTATGAAAAGTAATTTCAGAAGTACATTTTTCTTATCTCTCTTGAGAGTTCTCACATCCTCTCTCTGTGTGTGTGTGTGTGTTTGTCTCTGTCTCAGTCTCTCTCTCCCTCTCTCTCTCTCTCCACTCACTCCTCACCCTCTCCTTCTTTGTAATACTTCTTACTGTACTCTTGCTTCTCTTACTGACAGAAGAAACACTCAAAGGATCAAGATCCAGGTACATTTTCTAGTTAATTGTCAAAACATGGTTATTCAGAAATGTGATAGCTATTCCTTGGAAAAGTATTTAACCATTTATTCTATTAGCTCAGTTCTCCTAATTTTAAAACTTTTTGGAATACGAATAGCTAACATTGAATTAGGGCTCTCTATGTGCCAGATGTTGTCACAGTAAACCTGTGTATTAGATTATAATATTATCCACACATTGTAGGCTAAATAAGTGAGCCCGTTTTGGTTAAATGGTTTGTTGAAGGCCACACAGCTAATAAGTGGTAGAGCCCAGACTCCCCACACTCAATCTTTTCATTTTATTGATCCCACTGAGTAAAACTAATGAATTAAATTAGGTTTATAGAAATATTCCCTGGAAATGCAATGCAGAAATTTGTATTATACAGATCTAAATCATTAAGAAGTAGAAATTAAGAACAGCCACAAGGAAAAAAAAATCCCACAAAATAAAAGTATTGATCTTCAATGCTTACTTCTATTTAAGTCTACTTTCAAAGATAGCCACACCATACTCTATAATTACTCATATTTCTCATATACATATATATAGAAATGAGAAAAAAATCTGTACACTAACTATTGATAAATAAAGTGGAGTATGGTCATTTTCAAAGACAATTTAGATTGATCTGATTCAGATCAACTATGCTTTCTTTTTGATAGATATACAAACTATAAGAAAAAAAGATTTTCTTTAAACTTCTGACTGTAAAATATGTTTTTATTTATTTTCTTTTTTCCTTATGGCCCAGGTATAAATTGAAATTAAGTGTAAGCAATTAATTTTATCTGTTGCTTTTTAAATATTACCTTTGCTTAAAAATATAAATAAATAATTGAGTAGGATGACTCAGTTATAAACTTGTCAATATAAATTGACTTTTCTCTGTTGAAAGCAAAATATACTCTTTTTTGCCACTATATTCAGATCAGGCTCTTATATAAATAGATTCAATGTAGAATTATTTTGTGAGTATATTTAAAATTTATTCTGAACTTCAAAACTTGTCATCAATCTTTTTAAACTATACATAAAATCTATGTCTTATATGTAAATAAGTAATGATTTGAGTCAAATAAATTGGCCAGATTTTATTTGTTTAAAATGAATTTACTCAGGATTCTTTTTCATTATTTAATTATTATTTCATAAAATCAGTGAGACTCCATCCAATAAAGGAAAGTCAAGATCAGCTTTGGATCTAAAATTACTACCCAGGATTATCCCTTATGGCTCTGAATGTGTTTCTCCATAGATCAGTCAACCAGACTATGAATCCTTACCTTATCAGGATAACGTTAAATCTGACTCTAGTCCTTCAGATTTGAGGTGTCTAGTTAGTCTTCCTATTGCCTGATCATGAGTATTTACCGACAAACATATTTTTGGGGGGTTTAGGTGCCCTCTGGTGCCTGAGTATAGGAGTCCCACACAGACAATTAAATAGTAACCACTTGACCTTCACTCTACCATAGCCAATTCAGATATACCAAACTTTCCAGAGATAATTCTGCGGTGAAAATAAGCTCCTATTATAAAATCACTCAAGACAGGGGAAAATAACCAGATTAGTAACGAAAAGCAAAAGTCACAAACTACAGAATTCGATTTCTCAAGAACTCCAGATAATGGAATTGCTGATTATAAAATATACATATATTTAAAATAATAAGAAATGACAAATAATAAGAAATTATGATACAAAAGAGAAAAGGGAAACAGACATATTCAAAAAGAATTACACAGAATTTTTAAAAATAAAATGTCATTGAAATTAAAATGGTAAATGAATTAAACAGCACATTATTTTTTAAATTGCAGGAAAAAATGAGTGAGTTGTAAAACGTATCTAATGAATTCACCCAGAATGCAGTACTTAAAGACATACATTATGAAGACTGAGACAAAGGGAAATAAAGAGAAGTAGAAATGCTAAAAAAGAAGTCAAAGGGAATAGAATATAGAGTGAATACATCTGGTTAGAGTTCCCAGAAAAGGGAACAGAAAGAATGTTGAAGAGGAAAAATTGGAAGACAGAGTGATTCAAATTTTTTTAGAATTAATAAAAGACATAATTTTTTAGATTCGAGAATATAAGGAATTCCAAACAAAATTAACAAGTCAAGCCTAGACAAATTATTTTAAAAATACAAATAAATAATGAGTTCAAAACAGCCAGAAAGAAAACAATGATTCCCAAAATCAAAAACAAAACCTCAAAATGGAATCACACCAAACCAAAACAGCAGCATCAATTTGCTTGACAACTCCGAAAACACAAAATTATAGGCCAAAAACACTCCCTGTCAATCAATGTATTTTCCCACGAAGGATATTAGTAAGACGATTCTCTTTTAAAAAGGAGTAAGAAGAAGGGTTTAAGAGGAAACTCAAAGAAAAGAGAATGAGAGTAGTAAGCATATTTTTTAAATGACAATGAGTTGACATTTCATACCCATGAATTAAATGTCTGGACATACCAGATGTTGGAGAGCACGTGGGCAACTAGAATTCTTGTATACTCTTTGGTAGTTCAGATACATACTAACACAAGCAGAACAATTTTTTGATGTCTGGTACAATTGAAGATCTTAACACCTATTTTACTCATTTATTCTTTTAAAATATCATTTCAATTTTTATCGTTAGAACTCACAAATTACAAGTCTTTAGTTTTAGAGATGTTAAAATATTTTTTTAAAGTGTGTCTTAGAATGGATGAAATAGTCTGGAGAAGCTTCCACACATGAGGACAATGTTCTGAACATTCTACTGCTTCTGATGTGGGGTCTGATGTGGGGTCAGCGTTTAATTCACGGAGCCGACACACAATTTACCAAGAGAGAAGCTTATTAACTTACTAGCCAGGTTCTAGTGGCCAGGGCCACCCACCCAACTCATGAGTCCCTAGGCGAGGGCCCCATACTGTGGCTGGGGCCTGCCTGGGCAGCGAGACCTCATCTCTACAATAAATCAAAAAATCAATCTGGCATGGTAGCGCATGCCTGTAATTCCAGCGACTAGGAAGGCTGAGGCGGAAGGATCGCCAGAGCCCAGCTAATCGAGGCTGCGGTGGCCGGGAGCGGCCACTGCACTCCAGTCTGGGTGACAGAGTGAGACTCCAACTCAAAAACAACAACAACAACAAAAAAAATGCAAAAGCCCGCCTAATCCACAAGGCCATTATAATTTAAATTCAAATAACACAAAGCCCGCCAGAAGAGGGACTTGCCCCTCACAATTAAAACAGAGAAAAACCTGCCAGAATTTGAAAGGGGCTTATCACACAACACTCACACATTCTTGTTACAGAAGCAAGAAAACAGCTGGTTAGCTTATCTAACATAGCCACTTGGGGCTTCCAAGTTGGGTGTTCTTTCCAGGGTTTCCAAGAATTACTAAGTTTTAGGGGAGAGGTCACAGCACACAGTTTCAGCATACTTAATGTATGAGGTTATAGTTTTATTACATTTCACATAATTCATCACACTTAATATATAAGGCTTCACACAGGTTCCATACAATTCATCACCTCTTACACTCCTACTAGGGAAAATTTAAAGACACCCTAAATATTTATTAGTAAGAAAATGGATAAATAAATTAGGAAATGGTCCTAGAATGGAGTGCCATAATCAGTGAAAATGACTGAACTAAGTGTACTAAGTCACATAAACTATTGAATAAAAAATAAATAAAGTCTAGAAGGATACACACTGTAAGATATTTTATGTGTAATTTAGGTTATGCAAAGCCATATTGCATATTGCTTATTGGCAATAAATTTGTAAAGATATACTACCAAAATCAGAATATAAGTTCTTCTGGTTGGGAGGGTGGGAATTGCTACTAGAGATTAACTCCAAGGTGTTTATTGTATTTGTAATACTTTATTTTCAAGGTTTATAGTAGGCACATAACTGGTATTAATAATATTCTCTTTACATTTTGTGTCTGATATGTTTCATAATATAGCATTATTTAAATGCAATCTCATACCACCATTAAAAAAAAAACTAAGAAGAATGTATTCTGTTGTCTTTATTTGTTTAATTTTGCTTTTGTGTTTTTTTTTGAGTTGTAGTCTCGCTCTGTCACCCAGGCTGGAATGCAGTGGCACGCTTCCGGCCACCTCAGCCTCAACCTGCTGGGCTCAGGTGATCCTTCCGCCTCAGTCTTCCAAGTAGCTGGAACTAAAGGCACGTGCTACCACGCCTGGATAATTTTTTTTAAACTTATTGTAGAGATGAGGTCTTGCCAAGTTGCTCAGTTGGGTCTCAAACCCATGGGCTCAGGCAATCCATTCACCTCAGCCTCCCAAAGCGCTGGGATTACAGGCTGACCCACCGAACCTGGCTCTGTTATCTTTAATACAGATGGTCCGTCCCTGACTTAAAATGGTTCGACTTTCAGTGTTTTGACTTTATACTGGTGCAAACACAATACACATTCAGTAGAAACCATACTTCCAGTTTTGAATTTTGATTTTTTTTCCTGTGGTTTGATCCTCCTCTCTTGCCGTGCTGGATAGTGACAGCAAGCCATAGTTTCCAATTGGTTACACCATCATGAGGGTAAACAACCAATACTCTATAGTTGACTGTGTTGCTAGTTGCTTTTACCCAGTTGTAGACTAATGTAAGTGTTCTGACTCTGTTTACACTGTTAGGCAATGCTAAACTAAAATGTTTGGTAGATTAGGTATATAACTACATTTTCAACTTAACAATATTTTCAAATTACAATGGGCTTATCAGGAGGTAACCCTAATCAAAAGTCAAGAAATGTCAGTACGTCAAATCAGTGAATGGTGACAGAGGATTGCAGGGAAGTGGAAGAGGCAGATAAAGGGTTTGATGAAACACCATCCCAAAATCTTATTCTTAAATGAATGTGATTCAGGTATGCTTTAAACCACAAAGAGCCATCTGTTCAAATTACAGACAAAGGTCATCATTTACTATAAATGGATTTCATTGAACTTTCAGTCATGAATAAGGTGTTCTGATTTGTCATGCTATTTGGCAGAGAGTGTGAGAACTTGCATGGGTGATTCAGGAATAACTATGAAATTCTAAGTTAATAAAGGCCCTACTTAGCCTTGATCTCTTAAGTTTTCATCCAAAGATCAAATAATAATTATTGCATTAGTAAGAAGCCATTTCTGTTATCTAAGCATCAATAGCAATATGTGATTTATTTAAAATACTATGATCATGTAGATCAAGAGATTGTGCTATATTTTATTTCATAGTAACAGACTGAGTGAGAAGAGACCACTATTTACATAAAAGCAGGTAATGCGGATAAAAATAAGAGATTTTACCTACCTGCTTTAAATTTAAATTGATAGACACAGAATATTTTATGTTTTCTGTATATATTTTCTGCCATTTTCTTTTGCATCTAGTCCTAAATTAATAAATACAGCATAATGCATAAAAATATAATATTTTTCTAATAATGACTTACTGTTATTCTGTAATTAGTAATGACATTTTTCTTCTCTTAAACCAATGAATATTTAGAAACTTTAAAAAAACCATATAATGTTAATGATCAAGCTGTTTTACCCATAGGTGAAAACAAAAGGTTAGAATTTTCTTAGTTTGACCCAGTAATGTGACTTAGCAATGGTTCCTATTTAACCCTTTTTCCAAAATGATCACTTGGAAAAGTTGGTGCTTATTTTGTCTATGAAGATTCAGAGGTTGGAGTTTGCCATCCTCTCAAAATTGATCTTCCACTAACCCTTCATAGGTTCCAAGAAGATACAAACTTCTCAAAGGTTAGTTCTTATATGTACAGGATGCCTAAGATTGTAGAACTAAGAAAAGCCAGGGAACAAATTGTTTCTCTCATAATTACAAAAATATTTTAAGCTGCAAGTGAATAAACAGCAGGGCATCCTGATTTTTTAAATCAGGCAGATCCAGAGACCAAAATGACTTATATCTACAGCCTGGAACAATCCTTGGCAAATTTAATGTGTTACTGTTATCCAATCCCTCCTGCATATGTTTGCCAGGTTAATCTTCTATAAACACCACTTCTGCTATGTCACTTCTTTGGCAAAATGCCACTTGCTTCTTATGTTGGAATTATTTGCACTTCAGTTTTAATTTTGAATGTTAACAACTTTGAAGCAAAATATCATAAACATGTTTCAAAATGCTGCAAGGATCTGAATAGCTTTGGAAGATACCTTGGAGTCTAGTTGAAGCTCTAACAACACTGAACCATAAGTAAAGATGAAGAAGATGCTGTCTTTAAATCTAAAGAATATCAGACAGTAGACAATATCTCAGGCAAAAATAATGCATTAGCCTGCTTTGCATTACTGTACAAGAATACCTTCCTCCCCTCATCAACAAGGGTACCTGCATGATCAATGTTTGTATACCTAGCCCTGAATTGTACCCCACATCTTTATAATAAATAAAAATTTTTAAAAATATAGGAGAATAAGAAGAATACCTGAGACTAAATAATGTATTTTTTAAAGGCATATTTTTGACTTACGGTTTTGCATGGTGCTGGCATCTGCTTCTAGTGAGGCCTTGGGAGGCTTACTGTCATGATGGAAGGCAAACAGGCAATAGGCAAGTCACATGGTGAGAATTGAAACAAGAGACAAAGAGAAAGAGATGTCAGTCTCTTTTAAACAACCAACTCGCTTGTGAGCTAACAGAGGGAGAACTTACTCATTACCTAGAGAACGTCAAACCTTTCATGAGAGATCCATCCCTCAATAAAATCACCTCCCTCTAGACTTTCTTTCCAACACCAAGGTCACGTTTCAACATGAGATTTGGGGGGAACAATCATCCAAACTGCATCAAAAGAGGAGGCAAAATATTTTGGGTTTAAGAGACCAAGAGACGAAAGAACAAAGTAGAGTGGCTTAGAAAATTTTCAGAAAATTATGATGTCATGGAAGCAAAACCTCTCTCTCTTCAAACTTAGTAAGTAACAATAATACCAAAGCTAACCAAAAGCAAAAGCCAGAAACAAACAAAAAAAGAAAACTCTTCAATGAAATGCTCAACCAATCACAAGAACAGTAATTAAAACTCTGTTTGGTTATTTGTTTGTTTGTTTTTAGAGACAGAGTGTTGTTCTGTCCCCTGGCTGGAGTGCTGTGGTATGATTGTAACTCATTGTAACCTCAAATTTCTGGGCTCAAGCAAACAGGCAATCCTCCTGGTTTGGCCTCCCAAAATGCTGAGGTTACAGGTCTGAGCACCATACTTGGCCTATACTTGAAACTCTTAAGGCTCTTGGGGAAAAAGATAAGTAGGAAATTCAGGCTACTGGAGAGTTTCACCAGTGCTTCTTCCTCTCAGGCACTTCCTTTCTGCATTTGTGGCCCTGGCTTTCCCTGATCTATCTCACTCCTTGGAAGAAAGAGAAGCCAAAAGAAAAGAAACAGAGGAGTTTATTTCTCACTAGGACAACAACTTCTTTGCTTCTTTGTTAATAATCACAATAATAATGATAATAGCCTATATATATGGAATGTATAAGCCAGAATACAGACTCTGACACTTGTACTCCAACCCTAAGCCCCTTTATTTACCATATATTTTCAAGTAGCACCACATTTTCCTGTACATGCACAACTTATAGTCCACAGATGTGACTTTGGCAAGGCAAATTTACCTCTTATAAAATAGCACAGAAGCAAGCTGATCATTTGCTGTCTTTTTCTCACCTCCTAAGTTCAGGTGATAAAAGGAAAAAAAACCCCAGATCTTTCAGGACTCCATGATACTAATCAAGTACTTGTGAACATTTATGAGTGATAATGCATTTTGAACAGTAATTCTACATTTTTGGAATAAAGACCTTTACTTCAGTCTTTCATGCATTTCCCCAGCTGTGTGATACAGAATAGATCACTTAATTTAGGACTGGCATCATTAAAACAGCTGTCAGTGAGTCTTTAAGAATATGTACATACATACACACATGTTATTGTTTAAAACAGATGTGAATATATGTATTGGGTTGTGTTGGGGCGCATGTTTAATGACAATTCTGAAACAGCTTGGTAGAGAAAATATAATAGAGTTTTAGAAAATTGACTCTTTTCTCTGGGTTTTAGGGTTTGTATTTTGGCTGTTGAGGAAAGGTTAAGGTTCCTAATGAAACAATCAAATAAGCAGAAGAGGTTTTGTTTTTAACAAAGTTGATCCATAGTATGTGCATCTTCTCTCCTTAAAAATCCTTGTAGCATATACACAATCCATAAATTTCACTCACATATTCCTTCCTCTTAGGGAAAAACTGTCCTCTCTACAAGGGAAGAAACTGGCTTACAAAATGAGCCAGACTGAGTAGGATACAAACCAAAACAACTTGATTATTTTTCCTGATGCACCTTCACACTTGATCCATGGTCTAGTTCTTTCCCTGACTCTGGATAAAATCTTTGTCAAAATTCATGACTTTCTAGTCACTTTCATACAGAAAGTAAGGAGTCTCTGTATTTGTAGCAAATTAAAACTCCAACACAGGGGCGGCTCCCAGTGCACGCTGGCTGTTGTCATCTGCTCCCGAGGTCTCCGGCTTTGGTGGTGAAGGTCAGAGTGCGTAACTGAGACCACTGCTTGCCACCTTCAGATGCCAGCATCTCTGCCTCCTGCTTGGTCACTTAGGCTAAGGAGACCCAGGCTGAGGTCTCAGGAGGAGATTGCCATCCTTTTTCTGGAGCAGAACAGGGTGACCATGTCCCAGGTAGTTGAATTTATCGTTCTGTAGCTGTATGTCTCCTGAATTTGGGGATTGCTTGGAAATGCTTTCAACCACTCCAAAATTAGAAACTATAAACGGGTTGGACTTGAAGATGGCGACTGCATAGATAGATCCCTGAGATTCTCCAAACGTGAGTTTCCCAAAAAGACTATTACTTTTCTTCCTGCACCCCTCCGCCCACCTCCAGCCGCACTGGTACGAGGCTTGGGGACGTTTGGTCCCATGCAGGGCCAGACATTCTGCTGGACCGCGGCTGCTCCACTATATGTGATTCTGGCCGGCTGGGAAATTCCAAATCCTGGATCCCAGCTCCATCCTCAGCCACATCGTCATGACCAGCACCCAGCGCGAAGTTGCCGGTCATGCAGGAAGGCTCTGAGCGCCCGCCCCTTAGAGATACCGGTCGCGTTTCTGGCTAAAGTGCCCTGGGAGGAACCCGAGTCACCACCTGCCCTCTGGAGCTTTGGAGATCAGAAGCTCCTGGCCCACCCTGGCTGAGGCACTCAGCATGTGCGACCACAGGCCTGTATAAGGGGGCAGAACCCCAAGCTGTTGTAAGGTACTGATCGCAGGCTTCCAGCTCCAGAGGAGGAAACGCCCGACCCTGTCCTCCACCCCAGCCAGTTGGAGGCATCCCAGATCCAGCACCCAGCTGTGCAGCTGGTCCCGCCTAGAGACCCACAGGAGCCCCCTAAAAGTGAAAGTAAAACCACCACCTCCACCATTTTCAAGGCATATTTACATCGCATCACCCTGCCCACCTAGCAGAGCCTCCACCTCAGTTCCCACGGTGACGTCATTAACAGGAGACAAAGCCCCTCCCCTATGCTGAATAGAGACTAGTGTCACAGATCTCGTAGGCAACAAGCTAACTGCCTGCAACAGAAACAGAGGAGAGAGGTTGGAGATTAGATCTCAGGAACTTGATCCACTAAGGGACGAGAGAGAAAAATCTACAAAAATGAAGAAAAACCAAAAGAATATGGATCTCTCCCAGACTCCTGGGAGGGCAGACACTGAGAAAACTGACTTTGGAATGCAAACAACTGAATGGTCTCAAAATACAACCCTAGACATCAAGACATTAATGGAGAGATTAAAAAGAATTGAGGAGACTCAAGAAGAAACTAGAAAGGAGCTGATATCTGAGTTAACAGTAATAAAGATACTGTGAATGAAATAAACAATCAACTGATAAGCATGGAAAGCATAATTACCCAAGCAAAAGAAAGAATCTCAGAGCTTGAGGACCAAAATATAGAAACAACCCAAACTTTCAAAAACACAGAAAACAAGCTCAAAAAGACAGAAAAAAACCTTCAAGAGATGAGCGATTACCTCAAGAGGCCTAACCTAAGAGTAATTGGTCTGCCTGAGGCAGAAAAAGAGACAGAGACCACATTGGAACAAACCTTCCTTGAGATCATTCAAGAAAACTTCCCTTATCTAGTCAATGATGCAAAAACTCAAACACAAGAGATCCAGAGAACCCCTGAAAGACAACAAATGAGAAAACCAACTACTAGACACATAATATTTCACCTAAACAAAGTAGGCATAAAAGAAAAAATCCTAAAGGCAGCAAGAGAGAAAGGTCAGATTACCTACCATGGAAAACCAATTAGAATAGCAGCAGATTTATCTACTGAAACCCTGCAGACTAGGAGTGCTTGGAGCCCTATCTTCAAAGTCCTAAAAGATAAACAATTTAAACCAAGAATAACCTACCCTGCCAGATTAAGCTTCATCAGCAAGGGAGAATTAAAATCTTTCCCAGATATTCAGTCCCTAAGAACTTACACTGCCACTAAACCACCTCTACATGAAACACTTAAGAAAGTACTAAACACAGAAGAAAAGGGAAAAAAAAGAGCAACATTTTTTACAAGAGTAAAAATGTCCCTCTTTTTTTACAGGAAAAAGAATAAAATACATATGAACCAAACCCCAAAACAAAAGAAAGACAATAAACCAAGAGGAAGAACAACTCTAAAAGAACTGTATGTTAGGGATGAACTCTCACATTTCAATAATTAGCCTGAATGTGAATGGACTAAATGCACCACTGAAAAGAGATAGAATGGCAAAATGGATAAGATATCACCAGGCAACAATATACTGCTTTCAAGAGACCCATCTCACTAAAAAGGATATGCACAGACTCAAAGTAAGAGGATGGGAAACAAATTTCCAGTCGAATGGAACACAAAAGAAAGGAGGGGTCACTATCCTAATTTCAGACAAAATACCATTTAAGCTATCAAAAATTAAAAAAAGATACAGAGGACCACTACATAATGATAAAATGCTAACTCCATCAACAAGAAATATCTATCCTAAATATATATGCTCCTAACATAGGTGCACCAACTTTTACAAAGCAACTCCTAGGAAAACTAAAGAAAGATATTGACTCTAACACCATCATAACTGGGGACTTTAATACCCCACTCACAATCCTTGACAGATCATCGGGACAAAAAACCAGCAACAAGATTCGGAACCTCAATGTGACTCTGGACCAAATGGACTTAATTGATACCTCCAGAACACTCCATCCAAAGACCAGAGAATACACATTCTACTCATCACCGCATGGGACGTATTCCAAGATCGACCACATTATTGGCCATGAATCAAGCATAAGCAAATTTAAAAAGACCAAAATTCAACCATGCACCTTCTCAGACCACAGTGGAATAAAAATAAACATTGACACCAACAAGGTCCCCCCCAAACCCACAAAGACATGGACATTAAACAGCATGATGCTAAACAACTCCTGGATCAATGATGAAATCAAAACGGAGATCAAAAGATACCTGGAAACAAATGAAAATGAAGAAATATCTTACTAAAATCTCTGGGACGCCTTAAAAGCTGTAGTAAGAGGGGAATTTATATCCCTACAAACACACATGAAGAAAATGGAAGGAGCACAAATTAATAGCCTAACAAGCCACCTAAGGATGCTGGAAAAGCAAGATCATAAAAACCCTAATTTCAGCAGAAGAATCCAGATCACCAAAATAAAAGCCCAAATCCAGGACATAGAAGACAAAAAGACAATACAAAAAATCAATGAAACAAAAAGCTGGTTCTTCGAAAGGATAAACAAGATCGATGGTCCCCTAGCTAGACTGACCAAGAGAAAGAAAGAAAAAACCCAAATAATGACTTTTGAAAACACAAAAGATGAAGTCACATCTGACCCTGAAGAAATACAAAAGATCATCAGAGACTACTATGTACACTTGTATGGAAACAGACTTGAAAACCTCAAGGAAATGGAGGACTTTCTGTCATCACACAACCTGCCTAGGTTGAAACAAGAAGAAATTGAGACACTAAATAGACCAATAACTATCAAGGAAATTGACTATGTAATAAGAAAACTAACTACAAAAAAAAGCCCCAGACAAGATGACTTTCCAGCAGAATTCTACAAGACATTTAAGGAAGAACTGATTCCAATCCTACTGAAGCTATTTCAGGCGATTGAGAAAGATGGAATCCCCCCCCAAATCATTTTATGAAGCTAACATCACATTGATATACAAACCAGGTAAAGATCCAACAAAAAAAAAAAGAACTACAGGCCAATATCTTTGATGAACATAGACGCTAAAATTCTCAACAAGATCCTAGCAAACCAGATTCAACAACACATCTCAAAAATAATCCATTATGACCAAGTAAGATTCATCCCTGGGACGCAAGCCTGGTTCAACATTCGTAAAACAAAAAATGTAATTAAATACATCAACAGATGTCAAAACAAAAACCACATGATTATAACATTAGATGCAGAAAAAGCTTTTGATAAAATCCAGCACCACTTTTGATAAAAACTCTCAAACATCTAGCCATACAAGGAACATACCTCAAAGTAATAAAAGCCATCTACGAGAAAGCCACAGCAAGCATACTCCTAAATGGACAAAAATTGGAACCATTTCCCCTGAAAACTGGAACAAGATAAGGATGCCCACTCTCACCTCTTCTGTTCAATATAGTATTGGAAGTCCTGGCTAGAGCGATCAGAGAAGAGAAGGCAATCAGGGGTATCCAAATAGGAAAAGAGGAAGTCAAATTATCTCTCTTTGCAGATGATATGATTGTGTACCTTGAAAACCCAAGAGAATCTGTCAAAAACCTCCTTACACTGATAAAGGCCTTCGGCAAAGTCTCAGGGTATAAAATAAATGTGCAAAAGACAATCACATTTCTTTACACCAATAATAAACAAACAGAAACCTAAATAAGAAGCACAATTCGATTCACAAAGGCCACAAAAAAAATGAAATACCTTAGCATCTTCCTAACCAGATATGTGAAAGACCTTTACAATGAAAATTGCAAAACTCTGCTCAAAAAAATCAATGATGACACAAACAAGTGGAAAAATATTCCATGCTCATAGATTGGAAGAATCAACATTGTGAAGATGTCCATCTTACCTAAGGCAATCTACAGATTCAATGCAATACCTATCAAATTACCAGCAACATTCTTCTCAGACCTAGAAAACACAACACGGGAATTCATATGGAAACACAAATGACCAAGAATAGCCAGAACAATCCTCAGCAAAAAAAAAACAAAGCAGGTGGTATCACATTACCAGACTTCAAACTTTACTATAAAGCTACAATCATCAAAACAGCTTGGTATTGGTATACGAACAGGCATATAGACCAATGGAATAGAATTGAGATTCCAGAGGCAAGACCTCAATTTCTCAACCAACTCAGCTTCGACAAAGCCTCCACCACCTACCACTGGGGAGAGGAGAACCTATTCAGTAAATGGTGCTGGGAAAACTGGCTGACCACATGCAGAAGATTGAAACAGGACCTCTATCTATCCCCATACACAAAAATTAACTCCAAATGGATCAGGGACCTATATATAAAATCTCAAACCATAAGAACCTTAGAAAATGAAGGACATACTCTCATGGAAATTGGAACTGGCATCCAATTCCTGAACAAAACTCGAAACCCACAGACCATAAGGGATAAGATAGACAAGTGGGACTTCATTAAACTGACAAGCTTCTGCAAAGCCAAAGAAACTATCAAGAGAGCAGGAAGACAGCCAACAGACTGGGAAAAAGTATTTGTCAACTCCAGGTCTGACAAAGGCTTAACATCCTGGATCTACAAGGAACTCAAACATGCTGAAAAGAAAAAAACAAACAACCCCATTATAAAGTGGGCAAAAGATATGAACAGACACTTCACAGAGGAAGACATCCGAGCAGCCAACAGATACATGAAGAAATGCTCAACCTCATTAATCATCAGGGAAATGCAAATCAAAACCACACTGAGATACCACCTAACTCCAGTCAGAATGGCAATTATCAACAACTCAAAAAATAACAGCTGCTGGAGAGGGTGTGGTGAAAAGGGAACACTTCTACACTGTTGGTGGGAGTGTAAACTAGTGCAACCTCTGTGGAAAGTAGTGTGGCGATTCCTAAAAGCTCTAAACATCAACCTCCCATATGACCCTGCAATCCCCCTACTGGGAATATACCCTGAAGAACTCAAATCACTCTATAAAAAAGATACCTTCACAAGAATGTTTATTGCAGCATTGTTCACAATAGCAAGAACCTGGAACCAACCACACTGTCCATCAAAAGAGGAGTGGATAAAAAAATGTGGTACATATACACCATGGAATACTATGCAGCCATAAAAAAGAACAAATCATGAATTTTGCAGCAACCTGGAATGGAACTAGAGTCTATAATACTGAGTGACCTCTCACAGAAACAAAGATCCGAGCATCACATGTTCTCACTTATATAATGGACCTTGAACATCCAATGTAATACTATATGAAAATGACTGATGGTACTGAGAAACTGTGGGGGGTAGAAGGAGATGGGTTTAGCAGTAGCAAATATCTGTCTGGGGATGGGGAAACACCTCTTATCAACAGGGTGCCTGAATGAAACGTAATTGTATACCTAACCCCTAACTGTACCCCACAAAACCATAATAAAAAATATTAAAAAAACATACATATATACTTTTAATGTCTACATTTACAGTGAGATGCAAAGTTGACATAATGCATGCCTAATATCATAAAAACAGTACATTTAAAAATCTTCCCAAATAAAGAATAAATTTGATAATATTTTGATAAAATTATTGACCCTTGTAGACATGGTGAATGTTAGATTTCAAGAGAGTTATACCTAGCGATACTGAAATTTCCTTTTACCTTTTTTCTGTGAATTATACATCAATTTCTCAATTTAAAATTTACATTTTAAAAACTAAACTTTAAATTATTTTGAAAAATAAATCAAAGTTGCCTAAGTCTCTAGATCTATCTGGGATCTGATGAGAACTCTGAAATCTCTCTCAAGAAGAATACAGATTTTTTTAAAAACTGCATATGAACTAACAGCTTCAAGAACCTCTAATCTAAAAGTTTGTG